>NW_009612947.1:167164-276227 GCF_000690535.1 Cariama cristata | reverse complement strand
TGGAAGAAAGGAGGGATGAACTGGGTGAACAAACTACAGCCAGGCATCTGCAAGTCATCTTCATGGTCTGTCTTCTGACACTGAATGTAAAGGAAAATTGTTGGGCCCTCAACATCATGACTAAAGCAGAAACAATAAATAACTATGGAACTATTATGCTCATTAACTCTGTCACAACCCAGAATCAACACTATATTTTCTTTTCAATAACACTGTATTTTCTTGCTTTTAATCTGTTTATAAAAAAAATTTGAAAAAATCAACAATTCAAATTTTGCCGTAATCAAGATAGCATTTTTCCTCATTAAGTTATGGGCTTGAACATTCATTCTTGCAATCTTCAATAGAGGAAAAAGCTCCTTCACTCTATCATCAGTATCAGAGCCTGAAGTTACTTCAGCATGCCAGAGTTAAGAGAAAAAGTAGGAAACTTTTACTATGTGGTCTAACTGGCCAAATTTATGTGAGGATAATGAAAGAAAGAAAGGTGTCAGGGGAGTAAAAGAAATTTTTAAGAGATGCATGGGAATGTCACTGGCAAGCACAAGATAATGAAGAACTTGCTGAAAGCTGGGATGGAAAATATTAAACAACCCTTCACCTGGGGAAAAGGAAGGGAATACCATGTTGCCAGGTTTTGCAAATTGCTCTTAAGTTACAAATATACTGACATGAAGGCAAGATTCTTTGTGAGAGGTCTTGGCAAAAAGACAATCCTGAGGCAAACGCAGCTAGGACAGTTAAAACTGAGTTAGTGTTAGCCAAGTATTCCAGATTTTATATTTCTCTTTCTTGATATAACTTCTATTATACATACAAATGACATGAGCTTTTTTCTTGGAATTCTTCACCTCCTGCTTCCAGAAGGTTCTCCCTTGCATGAGATATAATCATCCTTAGCAGTAAGGGGAGGAGAGAGAAAAAATCTGCATCTGAGAAACCAGGTAGAGTTGTGATTAAAGGTTGACATTTCTGCCTAGTATGCAAGATTAGATTTTCCAATTTTATACATTGACTCAAGAACAACTTGTACAGATTTATACGAGTTGGCATCACTCTGTCAGTTCTCTGTGTGGCAAATAATTTTGGAGACTGGACTTGAATTTCCTCTAGCAGCAAAATACTTGAAAATGAGCACCACGCATAAGCCAAACCTATAACTATTTTTCTTGAGATTTGTTTGAAGAATCCCATGGGATAGATTCCAGGATAGAACAAGGGTCCAGGAAAGCTGATTATTTTTCAAAGATCATCTGCCCTGTGCTCCACAACAATCTATCCCAATGACAGGAGATTAAGGAAGAATAGCAGGAGGCCTGCATGGATGAAGGAGGAGCTCCCAACAAAACTCAGATATAAAAAAGAAGCATACAAGAGGTGAAAGCAGGGACAGGGGACCTGGGAAGAATATGGAGACACTGAGGATGCAGGGGTGGGGCTGGGAGAGTAATTTGGAGATAAATCTGGCAAGGAACATGAATGGCAACAAGAAAGGTTTCTACAGGTACTTCAGCAGCAAAAGGTAGATGAGGG
The DNA here is from genome assembly GCF_000690535.1 of Cariama cristata. Classification (NCBI taxonomy): domain Eukaryota; kingdom Metazoa; phylum Chordata; class Aves; order Cariamiformes; family Cariamidae; genus Cariama; species Cariama cristata. The sequence continues at coordinate 274,694 of NW_009612947.1, read as the reverse complement.
AAAATGTGGGCCCACTGCTAAACGGGGCATGGGACCTGGTGTTACAGGACATGGTAATAGCTGAGGTACTCAATGCCTTCTTCACCTCATTCTTTACTGATAAGACTGGCCTTCAGGTCCCTGTGAACAATGGGAAGGTCTGGAGCAAGGAAGATACCCTCAGTGGAGGGGGAGAGCCAGAAACTTCTCAGTAGTTCTCACTGACAGGAGAAGAGGCAACAGGCACAAACTGAAATACAGGAAATTCCCCTTAAATAAGAAAGCTTTTTTGCTGTGAGAGAGGCCAAAGACTGGAACAGGTTGCCCAGAGAGGTGGAGTCTTCTTCCTTGGAGATACTAAAAACGTGACTGGACACATTTCTCAGCAACCTGCTTTGAGCATAGGGTCGGACTAGATGATCTCCAGGGGTCCCTCCCAACCTCATCCATACTGTTACTCTGTGATTTCTTTTTGTTGTCCTTTCCTGCATACATTTGTCTTGTTCAAAGTAAAAAGAATGAAATTACAAGAACATCTCAGAATTTGCAGAAGTTTTTTCTCTTTCTCTCTCAGTTTTAGCGTTTCATTATCCATTTAGCCTTAATATACACTGACATAACCTTGTCAGCCTTCTCTCTTTAAACTAAGAGAAACAGCATTTTTATATACATACACTATGATAGAAGAAACTTCTAATTTAAGATGTATACTCACAGTATAGGTGAATCGCAATCCATATATATCATTTAGATAAAGATATACCTTATGACCCAATGAATAACATGTCCTAGGCACCACCATAGCAGAACTCCTCGAAGTAATCTAGGAGGGTCTGCAACACTTGTTGAAGGGAATTCCTTTTAGTACAAGCTTTGACTAAGAAAAGTGGCTATGCACTTCAATTTAGTGCTTTTCTGAAGAGAAATCCTTGAAAGTGATAATGAAAAGAAATAAAAGAGCATCCAGTGGGACCACCATATTATATCCCAAGCACCAACATAGCAATCACATTTAAAATGCTTTAAACAGTTTGAAAATACTTTTACTAGTATGGGGATTTTCACAGATGTATATTTAAGGACAAGAAGGACTCATAGTAGAATTTTATGTGGTCACCTGCAAAATTTGGGTGATAGACATTCGTCTCATAATGCCTAAAACATCATACATCTGCAGCTTCAGCAAGAAAATACTTTTATAAAAAAAAAATCTAGTCTTTATTTCCGCTAAGTATAACCATGAAGAACAGTAGAATCATTAAAAGCTATCATAAAAAGATAAATCTTTAAGTGTATTTGACTATGACATTTCTTTTGATTTGACCTTGACTAAATTGAAAGCACACAGAAAAATTTACAGTTAATGCTAGATGTGATCTATACTAATATCTGGCTAACTGCCTCTGCTGTGAAAGCTCTTTCTATTTTAGTAAAATTTTATGCACAAAAGCATTTTCCAGAAACTGATGTAGTATTTTCAATATATTTTTATACCCAAGCTTAATTACAAAAGCTTTTTCATAATAACAAATATTGTCCCAAGCAGAGACTTTATTTAATAAATACGCTTATTATTTTCCTTAATGAAAGCGATGTTTAAAATTTGTAGGTAATCCCATTACACTGTACTTCAATTATACAGCCCAGCTCTCCTACCCTCCTGCTGATAGAAGACTACCCCATCTTAGTTTCCAATTATATACATTAAGTCCTTACAAAACCACCTTCATTATTACACACAGCATGTTTAGCTCTATCAGAGAAAAAGCTGTAATTGGGAAAGAGCAAAATGCATTTTCAAGCCTAAGATAATCACAAGAAAAGTTAATTATGTCAATTAAAATAATCTTCTCTCCACTCAACAAATATGACCTATTTGTACTGAGAAACACAGCAGGACAGGTTCCAATCTTTGATAAACCATGGTATTTCTACTCAAGTCATTCTTACCAGAAAACTTGTGATAGAACAAAATTTTTACTTTAGATTAGATTGCAGTAGAAGAGTTGCCAAAAAGGACTATTAGGTGAACCCAGGGGAATCCTCTAAAATACAAACCATAATGTTTCACATACACCCCCAAAATTAAACCTAAGTATTTCAGTTCTGAGATTAAACTTTTCCTTCCTAAAAGCAGAAAAGGACTACTGACACAAAAGGGCTACTGACATAAAATGTCCTGGAAAAGTATGAAATTAAAAATGGTAGACAAAAGAAGTAAAATCTGCAATTGTTCTTGGGGAAGAATTTAATCTCAACGTAAGGAGGCAACCAGACAAAGCTATGAAGTGTTGATTTTAATTACAGTTACTACCTCAAGTCAGAGCTTTAAGTGTCGAAGACACAGCCGCATACAGCAAAACCAGAGCTGTTCACCCCAAACAGCACTAGAGAAGGCAAAAACCAGGAGGTTTTCAGATCCTATAACTGCAGAAGCCCAACCTTCAGGCCTTCAGGTTGTAGAAGGAAGAGCAGGATATGAGGCATCTCTCCTTATTAGCTGTTTCTGGTAGTTAATTTTCCTTCCTCTGCACACTGTACCTTACTTTGACCATTAAACTTGATCAGCCCCAGCCATTTCACCACTTTTTAGAATGCGCAAAGTTTTCAATAGCCTGCTCATTCCCATATTTTCAGAATATTTAATTGCAACAGCACAGCTATTCACAACCCTAATTTTGCTGTGTTGAGCTTTTTCCATCCCACTTCACAATGACTTATTTAGACCATTCTACTTTTGAACATTTTCTAACATGCTTGTTGTTCTATTGGCACCAGAAATAGTAATATTCTAGGCAGTATTACAACATTTCTACAATGCCATCATAAATTTGCTTTAAGCCAGGTAGCTTAGGTAGTTCTTTTCTTACGTCAACTTTGTATTTCTTTATCTTACAAATTCCTGGCAATTTGCTGTACAAAATTTGTACCGATGATTCATGATATGACAGGAGAAGTCAAGTGCAAGTCCACTGCAGTTTAGAAAGCATTTTCAGTTTTCACAGGGAAACGCTTCTTCTCCTAGAAGTTCTAAACTTTTAATTTTTTTTTACTCTGATTTATTTTTTTCTTATTACTTGGTGACTTTGTCAGAGAATTGGGATCACTGCCAAAGATGTTTACCTCAATTTTGTTTCCAGTCCTAAATTAGATTCCTCCTAAATACTAAATTAGATTATTAATCAGTTAAAATCTAAATCTTCATTATTAATTTACTAGAAACAATACAGCAGCTTGTAAAACATTTATGCAGCAGTAAGTGGAGAACCACTTTGCAGAGATCACGACATGCTTAATTTACTACACAACTAAATATTTAATTACAAATGGTAGCAAAGCTGAAGGTGCTGTGTTGAAATTAAACAATTTTTAAAAGAATAAAAGTCTCAACTGTATTGTGGGCAGTAATGGTAAATATCCAAAAGAAGTGGTAGGAAACGTACTCCCTTTTGTGGGGTTTGCGCTTCCCAGTTAAGCGAAGAATCATGCACTTGGCTATCCAGTTTTCTACTTACTGATAGGTCTGTTCCCCATAGCAATTTCAACAGAAATAATTTTAAAATTGTATTTTAAATTAATTGAAAACACAACACCCTTCATGTGCCAGTTAAAATAAATAGGATTTGGAGGGAAAAAGCACTATGTTCTTTACAGCAATGTAATAGTCTTGATTCAATGTCTTCCTTGCTAACAGTATCATCTCTAATCAGAGTAATGGTATTTTAGCATTCTTGTGCACAGCTATGTAATTCTTTGTTTCAGATCCAGTTTTCAAAACCTCCCAGGTATAATTTTATAAAATGTATTTGCATTTATACTTCCAGATTTATATCAAAAATTTTGGCTCATAAGCAGTCTAGGAAATTGCACACAGATCTTTTGTAAAGCCATCTCAACATGGATATATCCTTCCCAGTGTTGAACCTGAACAACAAATGATGATATGTACCATGTCTATTTAAGGTGAGCTTTCAGAACAGATATTCTTAGGCCAATAAATGTAGCTGAATGTTTCAAAAGTTGTTAAACGTATAGCAAGATGGACAATGAGGAGTTGTTTGTTGTTTTGTTTTGTTTTTTAAAACTACTCCTTTTTATTGTCTCACTGACTCAAATAGCATGGCTCACGGAAGAGGAAGGCAGGGACCTTTTTTACCCTTATGAAGAAAGATGAATGGGAAGAATGGAGAGCAGAGCAAGACAGGCTGAAGGAAGTTAAGAACAGCTTGTCTCATTTCAAGAAGGAGGCTCATTCAATAGAATATTACATGAAACAAAACAATGATCAGGCTATAAAGCGTAGGCTTGAAAACAAAAAGTAGCAACAAGATTGCTTTCACTTAATCTTGAACATCTATTTCAAAACAGCAAATTGAATGCTTAAATATCAAGCTGTTTTTATTGATAATATAGAATACCCTGAGCTTTTGTTGCTACCTTATAGAAGTACATGATAGTCTTGTCAAAAATAATTCACCTAAAATCTTTAGAAGAGTTGTCAGCTAAGAAAACCACAATTATGCATACATAACTTATCAGCTAACTGGAAAACTACCATATTTAGAAAATAAATTAAACATTTTTCTACATCTTCCTTATGTCTCAAGGCTAAAAAATATTTCATAGATTTACAAAATTGCATGCTATAGATATTCAAGACTCTAAACAGAATAAAGAAATATATGCTTGGTAGTGGGTCACTTATTACACTTCAGCATCTAGTATGTTATCCTAATGATATGACCTGGCTTCTTCAGGTAACTTGTAAGGTAAGCTTTGTAAAAGTAAGATAAGTGATATCACTGGTATTGTTCAATCCTCTGTAGAAACCCAACTACATGGAATATGGAAGAACTTAATGGAAGACAGTCTGAAGTAAATTGGAAAAAAATCTTAGTCTAGGGCTGAAATACAAAGTTTGCATGCAAAGTTTGCTGTTCGAATCCAATTCCAGTTTAATAATGAAAAGGTATTGAACTGCCGAGCTTCACAAAAGGCATGCAATAGCCTCAGACTAGTTAACACTGGCTAATCTTAATTAATTAAACTAACAGGATAGCTGAACATAATGAGTCATTCAGTATAATGCTGGTATGATGATCACCAGTCATCTCAGAAGAGCTAAGGGTTGTGCAAGCTACGTAGCTTCGCATACTTTCTCTGTATCTAAAGGCTGTAATTTCTGAACAGACTTGCAATATAGGATAGTGGGAAACCTGGGGAACCTTGTTCTGCTGTTTTCTGAGTTAATTGTAAACTGTTTTGAAAAAGGGTGCTTCATTCTTCAGAAGAGTTTGTGAATGCTTCACATGACATTTGGGCCTCCTTCCTGGTGGTAAAAACTCTCATACTGCACGTACTAGCTAATCCCCCGATTCTCTCAAATTGCTCATCTGAAGCTGTTAACTTATATTGAAGCTGTAACCAAGCTTTCCCTGACATGCATCAACATTTTTAGTATATGGCAAAGAAATATTTTGCACCATAAAGAAAAATGTGCCTCCTTTAAAATAAACTGTCTTGAGAATCATATTACATGACAATAATTCTAAATGTTACTAAAGCTGTTTGCACACACATGCTTTGGCAGGGTACCTTCCAGTGGGAGCAAGTTACATACATATCAGTTGTAATGGTCTATATAGTATATTAAAGACGTGTAAAGTGTAATTTGATAATCTACCCTAGGAACTACTGAGAGAATTCTCATCTTGGTTTTCTCCAGGGACCCTAATGCCAAAGGACAGATTGTTTCTTGTCAGTGTTTCAAACTGATCTCTATTTGCAAACATAGCGAGTAATGCCAAATGCAGTTCAGAACGCAAATCAAACAACTATTTTATTATGCGCTGTTTTGAATTGCATATGCAGGACAGAGAGGCAAGTAATGCCAAAAAAAAAATACTTGCACATCACACCAGTCATTTTCATAATATACTTGAACACTGCATAAAGATGCAAATAAATAAAAAATTTCAATAAAATGAGCACCTTATGAATTAAATATTATATTCACAATGCTACACACTGGGATTTAACAGAACATGATATACAATGTAGATCAAGTGTGGAAAATCCAATTAAAGTTATAAATACAGTAGATATAGTACTTTTTCCTCTTTAAAAAAAGAAAACAAAACAAGGAGAGATGATAAATTATTTATTGAATGAAAACAGGAAACTAAGAAAAAAAATTTCTTTGAAAAAATCAAAGTAGCTTGCAAAGTAGGTGTAGCCTATGATAATAAATCCACTTATTCCTTAGAAGCAGGTCCAAACTGATTCCATTTCAGTCACAGCATGAGCATTCAGGGTAGCAATTAACGCAACCATCAGTGTGGCAGTTGTTTTCTGAAGGTCTTCCTGTCCATCTTAGCTTTGTTTTTAAAAAAACAAGATGAAATTTAACTTGAAAAGTGACTTGACCTGTTTCTGAGATGATCACAACACTGGCTATATCAGCAAAGGAAGAACTGTTTTAAGTGATGTGCTGTAGACACCTACGGATCATGAATTCAAGACCTTGCTGTACCTGACAGACAAATACCTACAGCAGCGTGTATGCCAGAATGACAACGCATGGGGGAAAAGAGAATAGGCATCATCAATGTATGGTAGCCAGTTAAGATTAAATTAGAGTCCTCTTAGATTAAATTGGAGTGTGAGAGAGAAGATATTCTATTCTTTACAAAGAGTTCACCTACAGCTGATTAACAGATACTTCTTCAATGAACAAAAGCTAATTTAAAAACAGGAGTCTCCCTTAATGCTCATTAATTGCTACAGGTAGGTGCTGGGCCTGTGCAGATAAAATGGGGAAGCAAAACAAGAGCAAAATCCCTCACAGGTGAAAAAAAGAAAAAAATTAGTTTGAAATAAAGGATTGCAAAAGATTAACTTCAGCAGTTTACTGTGGATCAGTATGTTATTTTAAAACATTACTCTTGCAGGTTTTTTTTCAAGATTAGTTGAATTTATTTATTATTATTATGGTGACTGTGAGGTGAAGTGAGTTATAAGCATAATAAATCTCCACTTAAGCAGCTTATCCCTACTGTTATATATTAATCATGGCACATACAGGATTATAACCAACCACAAATAAAAAAAGGGGAAAAAAAAGATTTGAGTAGCCTTATGTTTCTGGATTAAATCGCAACATAAGAAAATGTCTTAGAATTCCAACTGTGCTGTGCTAAAGCAAAAGGCACAATGAGCTCTGGATACAGGAACACTCGCATATTTTTCTCCACATAGTTATGTGTGAAAAGATAACATCTCTCCCTAAAACTGTAAAATAGAGCACTTACAAAGTCCATTTGAAAAGATTCCTTCAGCGGTCTGAGGTAGCTCTGGTATCTGTTCAGAAAGGTAGTTCTACAAATAAGTGACGCACTTTTGTCATCCCATTGAACCTGGTCAGCATGGGCCCTCCTTTGCCCAAATACAAATAAAACTATCCATCCACCCACCCTTACAGCATGCGGCAGCTACATGAGATGTCCCTTAGCAAAGCAGCCATTTCACCTTTAGCCAAGGCAATAGCTAGACCTGCAAGCTTTATCACTTCGTTGCCACCCCAGCAGACTGGAAATAATTGGGTACGCTCTGGTTTGAAAGAGAACACTTGTTAAGAAATCTAAGGTATACATGCAAATATAGAAGGAAAGAGAGAGTTTATCTTGTTTGGAATTAAATATATAAATCTAAAAACAATGTAAGGAAAAATGTGGTTCTCTGGTATTACGTTCTATGATTTCTTAATCACATAGTTTCTATTCTACGTTGTGAGTAATTACTGTTCCAAGTGAACTTCTCATCTCTTTCAAATTAGGTTGTGAGGCAGCTACTTGTAAACAAAGTAAAAATGAAACAAGAACACATAGCCTAGAACAGCCTAGTCTGCAATTAGCTACATTGAAATACAGATAAGAGAATGATCTAGAGATCAAGTGTCATCTTGACATTAAGAGTTAATTGTCATTATTGCCAGGACACTGTCAGAAAAATGATTACATATGCCTGCATTTACAACAATTTTTTTGTTACATATCCCACTTTTGTTAACCTCTTAAGGCAAATTTTCCTCTCTTTTTGCTAATGTTTCATTGTAGGCTGACAGTCTACTAAGGATACTCGACTTACCCAAAATTACTGTAAACTCCACACAGAACGAAAAACTGTCTGCTAGACTGTTTTCTACTTATCTAGTCTGCACTACCTTACATTTAAAACTACTTACCTAAAAATCATACTGTTCAGTCTTTTTATTTACAATTGATAGTCCAGAAACTGCATGCTATTTCTATCGCTATATATACATCTGTTTTTAAAAGTTAAATTGCTTCTGTCTTGAATTATAAAATTAATAAATGAGTTAAACTGGAATGATAAACTAAACCTTCTGGGGCAAAAACTTACATTTTTTAAATGCAGGACATCAGTTCTTGAAACTGATAACACCATAAGAGCACTTTGCTATCTAAAAGCTAGAAAGAGAATTCTAACAATGTTATTCTGTAAAAGGATGGTGAAAGTCAACCTGTTTAAACACTTTACACAGGCCCTGTTGTTTCAGTCCCAAAAATAATGTACAAGGAGAATCCTCCTTTTAAAGAGATTGTTGTCTTCAGATGTCTAAATCCAGCAACATGAATAATGCTAACAGTATTTATAATTTGGGTTTCATGGTTGACACTTGTTCCACTTCTGAACAAGCAGAAAAAACAGTATTCAACTTCCCAATTGAAATTAAATGATAAAGTGACTTTGGTAAGTCTTTCCCCACTTTCGATATTGAACCTTGAAATCCAAATTCTATCAATACAGTCAAGCATTATCAGAAGCTTTTTCACACTGCTTTAGCTCACCCTTTCAGAGCAACATGATTAATTGCTGAGTTACCTTTCTGTACCTCTTCCAATCACTTAGAGTACTTATTTTTATAGCATAACCACATGTAGTTAACATCTCTTGATTTTTGCTTGATCGTGGTTTAATGAGAAAAATTCGACATCAATCTTTGCCTTAAGTTATTCTAGTTCCGATGTTCAAATGATCACGCTTACTCTCATAATAATAATCCTTTCATGTGACAAACTCAAAGCATTTTAATAACTTTAATAAAACAGGTAAGAGCAGAGCTGTCTTGAAAGGAGTTCAGTTGTTTTCAAGCAATATTAGAGGCAGCACTCCCTGTACACTAAATATCTCGCTTTTTGAGGCCAAGACTAACACCAGCAATCAAGCCAAGACAACCAGATTGAGACAGAATTTGTAGATAACAACTGCAATATACGCCGGAAAGAGTTTATCATAAAGTCTAACAAAAATAAACTATAAGGAACTTTGATGTGCTTGAGTCTTCCATGGCCAAATGAGAACATTAGGAGCAATTAATAGGCATTATCCCATTTTACTTCCAGAGATAAGAAGTTTTAGGCAAGACTGGTTGGAAAAAAAGCCTACTTCAACTTTCCAAAGTTTTAAGGTTTTTCAAAATATTTTGTTCCATTTCCGAATTAAAATAAGGCTTTCCAATAAAAATACAATTCAAATAAAAATACGACTCAAATGAAAATACTGGTGCACACTACTGAACTTGAAAGAACCGTTATCATCATGGTCATGTTACTGAAAATCAGTCAGGACACCTAAGGTTGCCACTCATCCAGTTCTTCCCAGATATCTTCTCTACTCTCCAGATGAAATTTTAACAGTAAGAGTTTATGTCTGGGTTTTAGATGCTTAAAATCTACCAGGAAGTTCTTAAGTTGTGCATGGGAGCCAATGAGAGGGTGGCCTACCACAGCATCTGACTCATCTGACCACAGCCTCCAAGGAAATGCCAGGCTGGAAAGGAAGCAAGGACTGGAAACGCAGGCCAGGAGCAGCAATGCTGGCACTCAACCGCAGGTACTGGTCAGGGAGAAAAGAAAACCAGTCCAGGAGCTACCACAGGTCTACCTGTGGTAGTGAGAACAGGTCTACCTCTTCCCTTTGGTCTCCCAACTCTTTGCGACTTACTGGTACCCTTTACCTTTTCCCTAAGCCCCAAAATAGCTTCTCTAGCACAGGCCAAGCTCTGGCTCCTGAGAGCCCCTAGTCCTCAGGCTGCAATTCTGCAGGGCTCACAGTATCAAGAACAACCACGTCCCACTCATTTTGAGGCAATTGGTATGCCAGCTCTCCCAGAGCAGGGACTGCCATATTCACGTATGGGGAGATGAGGAGCTGGGAGGTATGGGGAGATGAAAGGTATAGGGATGGGAACTCTAGCTTTGGAAAAAGATGGGGATCTCTGGAGACACTGGGGCCAAGCCCACCCACGTCACCACAACCAGCCACCCTCATGCAGGTACAGAGTGCACACAGAGGAGCACCGCACTGTCAAATTAATGCCTGCACAGCTCTTCCCACAAAGGACTGCCCCAATCGTCATCCTTTCCCTCACCTTCGTGTGCACCCTCTGGCACTGTGTGCTACGTTTTGCGCCTTAGAAACTCTGCTTCCCTAAACAGACACCTGGGAGATTCAAGTTCAAGGCTCAAACCTGACATTTTAAGGAACTACACTGTCAGGTTGTGCGTGTGTGTGTGCACACGAGTCCACACTACAGCCCTCTTCTGTCATGTCATCCCCCAATTTTCTTAGAAATACTCCTTAAATTTTTTTTTGACTCATACTTATCTAAAGAAGCTAAGCATTATAGAAAAATCTGTTATAGAGCCATACTCTTCTGATCTCTGCTATTCAGATTTTAACTGCAAGAAAATCTTTTTGCACACACAGGCTATTAGAAATTATTGCTGTATGTTATCACCTCCAAAAGCACATTAAGAAAGCAATGTTTAATTCAAATCATGCACACAGAGAAAAAGCTAATTATTCTTTCGGAAAAAAATACGTAAGGTAAAACGGCATAATAATTTGATTATTCAACCATTATACAGAAAAAGACAAAACCAAAACAGGCCATGCAGTTAAATGTTATTTCTAATTTACTTTTTGATAGACCTATTTTCATATCTGTATTCTCCTGTTACTAAGGTATTGTACTGAAGATGTCAGTGTTGATCAGCTTCCAATCATCAATAGCAGTTATTGAAATAGCAGCTTGCTAGGAATGGAGTTTTCTGCCTTTGCTGGAGTACACCATTGATTTATGGAAAAAAACCAGTAAGCCCTGACTGTTAAACAAACCTCCAAGAAAGAAATTTTATTTTTGATATAAGACAATAAGTAAACATTTTGCAAGATGTTTTCTTGCATACTTACCGTCTCCTGGCAAAACTAAAATTCCTTTGAAAATATGCTAATAGCATGCTCAAGTAACATTCAAAAAAAGCTTTTGTCTAAAAATTATGAGGTATGGCTGGAAAGCTTGAATAGCATGGACCTGAGTTGCCTTGATTATTTTGAAAGTTCTATAGAGCCAAATAAATAGCATTATAATAGGTTTACACAGAAATATTTCAAATACCTTAAGATAAAGAGAAGAAGAGCCAAATTTTTTAAAACATTCTTTTAGTCTATGTTAGAAGACTCTATAGATAAGAATATATTTTCTTAGTGAATACTCTGGCACTGTTTTATGAAATTTTTCATGGTTATTGGAATAATCTATAAACATACATCCTTTAAACAGCCCATACTAAATCTGTTTTTAAAGCTGCTGAGCGAGCCCCACTGTGTCAAGAGTGGAATGTGTCCACTCATCCTGCCTCTGTCATCTTGGAGGAAGCCTGAAAGCAAATGTTCCTCTGGAGGGAGCCCCTCAGGACCAACAAAGATCCAGACTGCAACTTTATTTTCCTCCCATAGCAACACACAAACAGCAGGAGAGTTTATATGATGCCCTCTTTGTTGAAATACGATTAACGACAAAGAAAGTTTGACAGTCCCATGTATAGCTATCTGCATTTCTGTTTTCCCTTACGCATGTGATGTGAAATACATAAATCACTATTATTTGGATAACTTCCCAATGGCTTAGTGGTTTAAATTTCAAAATTACCATACAGCACCTTTTTAGCCACTGGGAATATTTTGCAGGAAAAGCAAATCTCTGCCCATTCTCCCCTCCTCAACCACAAATACAATGTATTTTTGCTAATCATTTTCTCTAGGTGCAGAGCTTTCCTAGTTACAGATGAATTCAGGCAATGGATAATTACTTAGTGGATTGGTGGCTGTATTACATAGCATAAGACACATCAAAGAAATAATAAAGCAACCCATTTATAAATTCTTTGACTACATCAAAGACAGCAAGGAAAAGAGGAAGCCATCATTACCAGATTAATGAGGTAACTTTATAACATTACATTGAAGTTTTTCCCCCAATCTAATGCTGCTTATGAAAAAGGAGTTACTCCTATGTTAGTCCTAGTGCTTTCTATATTTAGAAGAAAAGGCAATTGCCTTGGTATCCCTCAATTACCATTACTGCAATTTCTAAAACAATTTAAGTTTTCCTCATGGAGAAAGAAGGCAGAAGAATCCTACCTACAAGGACTTCCAGAAAACAGCTGGTTAAACATAGTTAAATTTTATGAAAAGGAAAATACTGAAAGATAGTATTGACCATTTTTATATACCTATATCTTTTTTAAATAAAAGGGATCCATGCTGCAGCAGTTTCAACAAGTATCATGAAACAAAATTCCCAAACATAAATGCTTAACCTGTTACTACATTCTCATTGGTTCCACACTAGAAAAAAAAAAATATACAAGCAGCAAGCAATCAATGGTTGTTTAAGAGCCTAATATTGTACTAGCAAAAATAATGCAGCACAGCAACAAGTTCACTGGAGTGCTCCCTTAACACACAACATACCAGATGTACAGCTGTTTATCTCACAAAAAAATAAATGAAGGCATAAAGACTTTTGAAAGGATCTTGTCCCCAGTATTTAATAATATGCAAAGCATTCAAGGATTCTTGAGTGCAATCATGAATAGCAATAGGTCGTTTTTCAGGGTATTTAAAAAAGCTAACCAGAAACACAACAGGATGCCAGCAGGCAGCTTGCATGAGACATAAGGCTTTATATCCCTCTAGAAACATACCTTCTCTGTTTTTGCTTTCCTGGCGTTATGCACAAACCTGCGTCCCAGCTTCTTGGCATACCAGATAGAGGCAAACATTGTTGTGATGAAGATTTCAGTCTGAATATGCAGCAGACAAGGAAAAAAAAAAAAAAAAAAAAAAAAAAACAACAAGAAAAAAAAAAAAAAAAAAAAAACAACAAACCACCAAAAAACTTCCCCCACAACTGAGATACAAATCTAATGCTGGTTAAGGTCTCTCAACTATGCTGTTGCTTTGTCAGGTCCTCTCATGCTGCCTTCTGAATAAAAAAAAAAAAAACAAAACAAAACACCAAACCAAAACCAACAATCAAACCAAAAACCAACCACCCAGTGTGGCCAGTCTGCAGGTGTATTTACATACTGCCAGCAGGAAGTCCAGGGTGAGGCATCTTTGCATCCAGCTCACATCCAGTCTGCTAAGTGCCTGTCTGCAGTTCTTTAGCACTGTCACCACAAACTACATATGTGTCAGTATGAAAGGAAGCTGCAGTAAACTACGGTAGCAGACAGCTCACCTCCTCTTCTCCTGTTCTGAAATTTAACTCCTTGGTTCTCTTCGATTTGCCAGCATGCAACAGAAGCAGCAGCAGTTCAAATATGAGATACACAGCACTGCAGGAAAGGAAAGGGGTACAGAAGTGCCAAAAATAGAAATGTACATTAACTGTTAAGGTGAAGGAACAGGTGTTTTACGTGTTTCAGTGCAATTAAGATATGAAAGGCAAAAGGATTTTACTTTGTTCTAGTGGTTTGGGATCTATTCAGAGATATTTTTGATCTCTAGTTTCAGTTTGCAACAGAAAGACATCATAGCTGTTCAGTTCACTTGCTGATGTCATACATGCTTTGCTGAGGGATTTAAGACTCACTCAAGGACTTCTGATTTTCTTTGAAAAATCCATGAAATAGAAAACAGTTGTGTTTTTTTTTTTCAAATTAATCTTTAACTTCTGCCCTACCTAAGCTTGCTTTTTCCTCTTCCTTTAACTGCAAGTTATTTTACATTAGGAGTTGAGAAGGGCTTACGAACGCCTGTTTTTGCGGTGAAACAGCAAGGTACTGTTTTCCTTTTGTCACATACTTCAGCTTTAACCTCTGCACCTCTCTTCAGTTATAATCTCTAAACAATAAGCAGAAACATACCCTTTTGGCTCCAGACATATGACTAACCAGATGTTGCCCTGAGCCAGAGGCAGTACCAAAGCCGTAAGCTTACAGGTGTATTGTATTTGATAGTACTTTGTATAGGATAAATCCTGCCCATTGCCCTCCCACCTGCACTTGTGGAGATACCAACATGTGGGAGAACCACTGCTGTCCTGTGTACAGGATTGCATTTGGAGTGCATACATGCAAGAATAATTTCTGCTCTGGTATTCCGTGGTAAAGAGCAAATCAAAATTAACAGATGCATGGCAGATGAAATACAGTCATAGTTATCTAGTATAAGGCTGTTGGAGTCAAGGAAAAACTTTTTCTGGCCCAGGATTTTCAGAGAATGGCTGAAAGGATTTTCTCCAGGGTGCATGAATTCAAAAGGGAAAATATTTCACTCCCACTTAAAACTTACACAGAACATCCAAGTTACTGTAGCTGGATGGCACTGCCCAAGCTTTGAGCCTGAAGGCATATACCACTCAATTCTGTTAAGATTATAAACAGTTCAAATAATTCCTTCAACACTTCTTAAAATGGTAAGTTGGTTAACTAAATTGAAATTCTTAGACAGTGACTTTTTTTTGTCAAGGAAACTCCAAGGTATATGTTTGGGTTTTGCTTGACATCTGACACCTTCTGACAAAATAGTTGGTAACTGGTAATATTTCTGGGAAGAGAATAGTTTCTAGTTACTTCCAATTCAGACATTTAGTCCATTCTGGCAGTCAGAAAGTTAGAAGACCACAAGACAGAATAAAATCATGTCTCATCTGGAATATGATTGATATAGAAGAGCTATCTGTCCATAACACCACTCCAACTCTCTGAACTGGGCTGATAGCAAGATGGATTCTCCAAGGTCCAAAACCCTTTATTATGCCACGTAGCAGACTCGCACCACTCTCCACTTTTATGGAATGACCGAGAGCCCTATAATGGAGGGAAGCAAGGAGAAGGAAGAAAGTTGGTCTGAAAAATTTCAGAAGAGATCAGAGATCTTGTTTCTAGCTGGGATATCACTGTAAGGAAACACGTATGGGGGGAAAAAAAGTGCAGAAAAGGAGCAGCAACATTATTACACAGCTTAACCAACACCATAAATGTTAAAGTAAAAAGAATGGGGGGGGAGGAAATATCAGTCTTACATGTTGCATGCATAAACAGTAGAACACCTCTCTCTGCTCCCATGCTTTTATGAGGAGAATAAGTATAATTTTAAATCATTGCATTACAACCAAAAAAGGGTACATTCTCTCAAGCAACTATTTATATAGTCTTATGTATATTCAGCCGCTGAGAAAATTGAAGGAAACACTCATTAAACAATAAAACCTCCTTTTTATGACTTCTGTCATCAACATTAGCAGCTT
The DNA here is from genome assembly GCF_000690535.1 of Cariama cristata. Taxonomy (NCBI): domain Eukaryota; kingdom Metazoa; phylum Chordata; class Aves; order Cariamiformes; family Cariamidae; genus Cariama; species Cariama cristata. The sequence goes on along the minus strand of NW_009612947.1, from coordinate 259,090 downwards.
TACTGAACTATTTATTCAGGAAAAATAGGGAGCAATAAAAAGCCACAATTCATCCCACTTAAAGAAAAAAAATAGACTACATTGTTCATTTAAGGAATAATGACAAAGCAATAGGGAGGTAATTTTTTCCACCCACTAAAAATGTTAGATCAGGAAGAATATATCTCGCCAAATACCTAATTCTGATTCTAATCAGAAATGCATTTTAACTATTTACATGCATTTGCAGATCTATCCAAACCCTACAATATAGCAATGACCAGACTACAAGCCATTTTCTTACAGCTCCATCATGCACTAGGCTGCCATACACTGTCAATAGCAGGTTTATTAGGTCTGTACCAGTACCTAGGGATTTTATGATTATTAATATTTTACTGTAACCATAACGAAGCCTGCATTTTACAGAAGTGCTACAAGCCGAGCTGCTTTAGAAGAAGAATTGGAGCTCCCAGCTGCTGTCTGCTCACAGGAGTAATATGTACTTTAGCTTGCTCACTGAAGTGCTACATTACAAGGGCAGAGAGATGCATGCAATTGAGCAGCAATATTATCGCAGACAGGAGATAATCAGTTAAGAGCGAATTTTACAAGGGGCTTCTTGCTGCAAATGAGTGGGTGGTTTTCAGTAAACCAAACCGCATCTATACCATACATTAAACTGCATTCTTGTGCCTCTATGAGAAGAGTTGGTCTTACCACAAGTGGACACATGGGTATAAGCATAAAGCAGCTACGGTGTTGAATCCTATTATTTTTATGACGTGGCTCCTCAACATTGCAAGCAACAGCAATTGATGCTCGGTACTGAAACAGATGGTCATTTCAAACACCTTGCCAACTGTTTGTACGCACTGAGTATCACCAGTATTTCTGACGGTTAGTCTCCTCTTTCAATTTTAGCATTACTGTTTTACTTAAGCAGCACATGGGAAGAAGTGCAGCTTAGCTTTAGACAGGGCATTAATCTTCTCTTGTTAAGGGATAACTTCTCACAGCGCACACGTGGGGTGTCAACCTCCCCCTCACACACCTGTGGTGAAGATAGATGTTAGCTGTGGATTCTGTTTCTCTCCTACCTCTATCTGAATATATACACACAGTAGTCATAAAATGTGATGACAGGGCCATTTAAAATACAAATACAGTTCAGTCATAAATAATGCCTTTCTTGTAAGAATAGGAAGACAGATGAAAAGATTAGTCATTCATGGTTTGCAGAACTCCGTTTCCAGTGAAATGGACAGGAGATGGAAAAAGTTAAAAATAATATACCAAAGATTTAAAACAATCACTTTGCTTCAAGGTTTATATGTTAACACTTGGCACAGGTATGGATACAGGAACAGAGCTGATATCGTGAAACTAAGGTAGCTAGCTTTTTTTTTAAAAAAAATACTAGGCAACAAGTGATATTGATTTGGTTGACTGTACAAACAATCGTTTCCCATCCCCAACACAACTAATTATGTTACAGTTACACGATGCCAAGACATATTATTTAATGACCAGAACACTAAGAAAGGCAGGAACCTTAATGTCTGCTATTCCGTCCAGACGATATAATTTTAGGCATTCAGAATTTACAGTAGTTAAAGTAGATGGAAGTCCCAAGGTTTTTTAAGGACCTGATTTTTCATTCTCTGCTATAGAGGCAAATGGGCAAATGTTCCTCCTCCTGCTGCAACAGCTAGTATTGTTATAGAAAACCCACGGCCACTCTTACAAAAGGGGTAGTTATCCCAGTCGGCGCCACCAAAACCCATTCTGACTTCTCTTTTGGCCAGGGCAGAACCCCCTCTGTTGCCGTTACAATACAGATGAAAGATTATATAGAATAGAATCACAGAATCATTTAGGTTGGAAGAGACCCTTAAGATCATCAAGCCCAACCATTAACCTAGCACAGCCAAGCCCACCACTAAACCATGTCCCTAAGCACCACATCTACACATCCTTTAAATACCTCCAGGGATGGGGACTCCACCACTTCCCTGGGCAGCCTGGTCCAGTGCTTGACAACCCTTTTGGTGAGGAAATTTTTCCTAATCTCCAATTTAAACCTCCCCGGCACAACTTGAGACCATTTGCTCTCATCCTATCGCTTGTTCCTTGGGAGAAGAGGCTGACCCCCACCTGGTTACAACCTCCTTTCAGGCAGTTGTAGAGCACGATCAGGTCTCCCCTCAGCCTCCTCTTCTCCAGGCTAAACACCCCCAGCTCCCTCAGCCGCTCCCCATCAGACTTGTGCTCCAGACCCTTCACCACCTTCGTTGCCCTTCTCTGGACACGCTCCAGCACCTCAAGGTCTTTCTGGTAGTGAGGGGACCGAAACTGGACACAGCACTCGAGGTGCAGCCTCACCAGTGCCAAGTATGTAAGTTCCTACTTATGACATTTTCTACCAGTTATGATGTTTCATAACAGATTTTTTTTCCATAATAAAAGTTTTAAAATTCTATCACTTAGGCCTGAATTTTAAAGATGAGGAAACCTGGGTTGCTTAAAAGCTAAAGCTAAATGCTTCCTTGGAGCATCTAAGTCAATGGCTGGAACAGAGTGTAGCAATTCTGAGAAGAGTCACATATCCTGACAAAGAAATGTTGCAGAGAAGGGAAGGGGAAAAAAAAAAAAAAAGGCAGAAGATGAAGAAAGATGGGATAAAGGAAAAAAGAAGTGAAAATAAAATGCTGTAGATTAAGGATGGCAGAGGTTCATGCTCTTCTCTTCCAATTTGAATTTTTCTACTCCCTTAATAGTTCTTTAGAAATTATGCTTTCAGAAACCCAGTTGTGACATTACAAGTTTGCCCCAGGTCTAATTTCCCCTTAAAACACAAGATACTGCACGCAGACATCTCCTCTGTCACCTTTTCTGATGTATGGCAGAACTGTATTCTAGCAGAGGGCATGAAGAATTTCATACACAATGTCACAAGATTTCAAAGCAGTAAAGAAATAAAATGCAAGCACTTGCTCCTGTGGATTTCTTTTAAGCGCAAGGCCTTAAAAATTTGTATTTGCCCTCTGCTATGCAATTATCACTTCTATTTTTCTACTCTTCTGTTATTTGATGCGGTCGATGGCACTCAACCTGCTACGTGTGGCGCAACAGGTCAAGAGAAGAGAAGATGAGGTGGTGTGCTACATAACTGCATGAAATGGAGCTTTAACTGTGGAAGCACAAGAATTGGAAACTAAATAAATCCTACACCAAACACAGACTCAGCACATCCCTGCACACAGGGAAGTATTCTAGTACTTTACAATATAATGGCATAAAAGACAACGTTTTACGTTTAGGCAATTCTTTTTCCTCTTTTATTTATTAAGCCTTGGAATGGAGACAAAGCTAATGATGACACTTAATTTTGATTTTAGAATTTGATTTTACACTCTAGTTTCTGCTGCTGCATAGGAAACTAGTGAGTCACAAAAGTAATGTAACAGCCATTAGCAGCTTTAAAAATAAATAAAAGCTTGAAAAATGCCGTTTTATTCTTGTCTTTGTCCCTAGTTCAGCACAAATTACTTCCTACTTCACCTTTCTGATAGAAATTTTTAAGTTTCTTCCTGCTATGTTAAGAAATCAAAACCAAAATGGTGTATATAATCCCCAGATGTGCCATTATGCTGCTCAGATTCTTGTATCAAATCAAAGCACAGTGTATGTAGCACGGTTATGTATTTGCATGGCAAGTACTCCCACAGGAAATAATAGGAACTACAAAAATTTATCCTCGGGGAGGGGAAAAAAGAAAGAAGGAACCACACATTGCAAGCAATGCTTATGTGTGTCACCTGTGCATTTTGCAAGGGACTTGCCAAATATAACCCTAAACAAAACTGAAACCACTGTGGAAACACTTATATTACAGCACTGTGTATATGCCTCCCATCCTGTAGCATATAAGTACCTTTGTTTTCTTTGTGCTTACAAATAACTGTGTGATGGTGGAATATTATCTCCGTTTCAGAAAGGGATGAAGTAAGGCACAAAGTGACTTGGTAACAGCCGTACAGGAAACCAGAGAATCTGCACACTGCCTGGGAGCCCAAAATCTCCTCTCTCCCAGCGCATGGCCACAGAGTTTGCCACAGCCAAAGCCAAGCAGAGGTGGCATGCACTCCCTGGAACTCAGTCCTGTGCCAGTCACAGCTTTCTGTCTGTCCAGAGCAGGTGGGGAGCAGGAAGGTTGGTAACATCCATTTACCTACCCACAAAAACCACCAAGATACCCCCTTTCCGTATGATCTTTTTTTTAGCAACAGCAAGGGAAGCAGCCTTTAATGAGCTGTTCATCTCTCTGCTAATCACAAAAGAACCCCCAAAAACATTTGCAGGCACAAGCATGAGAATATATATCATCCTATCATAAACATTTTTTTATTTCTAGCTGATAACAAGCTGCCTTCTCTTTCAAAGACCTCCTTAAATCTCACTTTCACTTTATCAGCCCCAGGAGCAAAATTAAAAAGTCAGCTTAAGCAGAATCACCACAAGTTATAGCCACTGTAACAGTGAAACACATGGACTTTTTTGACCCAGCATCATTTAACAGTTTGAGGTGAATGTGCCTAACCCTTGTCCTTATCCAAGCTCTCCAGAAAACCCTCGTGCACAAGAATCCAGGTTTCATTGAAGTATGAAACATTAAAGAATTACAAGTGGCGAGATCAAACAGGAGCGCTATAAACTAACCTCCTGGCAGACAGACAGACACACGTATACCTGTGTGGGTCGAGTTCACTCAGCACATTTCTGAGCAGCGGTAGCAGAGTCCACGCGGCCCATACGCGCTTCTCTCTCTCATCTCAGAGGCTGGGCTGCCTTTGGTCACTCTCCCAAGCCTCTGCCAAAGCAGCAGTTCCCCACTCCCAGGTGTGACTCTCTCCTGCCATATTCTGCTGTTAGCTTGGCCATACCCCACGTGAGCAGCCCCTATTACCTTCCCCTCCCGGGCCTCTTACCTGGCTTTTTAATACTTAATAGAGAACACAACCCACATGTGGAGAACAAACAGATGGAACAGATAATGACTTCTGTGGCTTTTCATTTCAGTTCTTTCTCTTTACCTCTGTCCTCAGCTTCCCTCCGAGCTCATGGGAAGAGGTCCTACAGCTCAGTATCAGTTGGGAAGTTAAGTCACTTCAGAGTTAAATCTTTAAGGACAACGTTGCTGAACACAGGTTTTAAAAAGCAATATATTCTTCCTAAAATGCAAAAAAGGAGAAATATGGAGGAAAAGGTTCTACTTAATCCCTCCAAATATAAGATGGTCTACTACTAAGTATGATGGGTAAACAACACCAAGTCTTTATCCAGTACTGGGTGCAACTCTTGCTTCCTATGGGCAGAGGAAAGGAAGAGATCTCCATGCATCTGGAACTGACTCACTGCATTTCTGTTGCTCAAGCAAAGCAAAGACAGGACAGCCTAAACCACAGCAGACCAGACACCAGGATTTCTCCCTTAATTCTGCTACAATTATTCTGCATGAGCTTAATTATTTTTGCAAGCCAGCTGCTCATTCTTAAAATGAAAAGAATAATGCTCTACTGCACTGGGACATTCTAAAGATAAAGGTATTAACAAATGTGAAGTAATGTGATAGAAAGCATTATAGAAAAAGAGACCATCTACTCCCACGCTGGTTGATACACAACCTTACAGAATTCTGCTGAAAGGTCTGTGCGAGTCCATAACAAAACTGATTACACAAATGCTTCATTGTAATGTGACACATGAAAAGGTCCGTTTTAGCAATAACAGTAATGAAGGGTGGTGTTATACCCATTTTGACTGGAAAGAGAAAAGAACTGTAAAGGAATATGAAGTCAAGGACAAGAAGTTATTCTTCTTGCACCTATGAGAAGATCTTCAGAAGTAGAAAAATATATAGCACATGTTAAAATATAAAATGTAGGTTTACCTGTCTAAAACATATTTGAGTTAATTAATTATATGTGAACAAAGGATAAGAGAAATTTTGTCACATCATGTTTTCTTAATACCACTCGAGTGCAACTCTAGTCCATTTTACTCTCATTCTTTAAGACAAGCATGAGAACCGCAGCTGTGGAGGGAAATTTTTCCTTGCAGAGGATTTTGGCACTTTGAAAACCAGAGGAAGAATCGAGGCAGCATATGGCTAGTGGGATACACTTTGATAACAGACAGACTAGAGCTGACCAAAAAAAAAAAATCCAGAAAAATTGTTATAGCTTTTTAGAACAACAATAAAAAATAGCATCTTTTCAAACACTTTGAAGTTTTTAAATTTAATCCGAGTGTTTCAGGAAAACAGAAACTTTTTGAGCTCTCTAACCAGTAGAAAATTGAGAAAGTGTTCCTTGAAATTGTCAAAATATTTATCTTTCTTTTTCATCAAAAATCAGAACACTTCAGCCTTCTCCAGGGCTGTCAATACTGCTGTCTAAATTACATTTACATTTAACTTTCCCTTGGGATCTCAGTCAACAGATATTTTTAAAATTTCTGTTCTGCACATCTCACTAGAAATACTTTCTTTTGATTCATGCATCTAGCAGCCTAAAAAGATTCTCCCACACCTTTCTGCAAATTGAGTTTTGCCAAGCCAGGCACATTGGTTGTCTTCTCACATGTCACCCAGACTCCACGAAGATGCTGGAATGAACTTATGTGAACTTTTAGAAAAGCATCATAAGGAGAGAAAGTACCACAAAAGCAAGCAATTAACTGTTTTTCATTTTTCACATGTACTGGTAAGCACCATATTTCACACCTAGACCTCCCAGAGGCAGAATGAAAGTTGAACAAAGGGTTGTTTCTCCACCACTCCCCACAACTAAACACATAAAAGATTTAATATACCCAGATTTTCACAACTCATCTTTGCCCTCCACATAGCGATGCACCAGAACAAGCACTTCCAAGGACTCTAGTTATTTGTACTATGGCTCTAGGGGAGCCAGCTAGATAGTGAACTGAACCAAAAGCTCCAAAATGCTTCCTGCTTGCAGCCAAGACAATTAAGTAGCGAGCAATGTGCCAAAATCCCATTCCCAGCATTGGAGGGCAACTGCGATGATCTTAAGAGAAACAATCTGTTGTCTCCACTTTCCTCCTCTTTGCCATTCAAAGCCTTGAAAAGTCCAGTGAAGGTAAGAGTGACAAAAGGGCCCAGACTCCTAAGTAGTACCTTATCTTACCAGGCTCAGGCTCCCAGATACCGCTGGTTGTCATAACCTAGCAGTCTTGTAATTAATGACAGCAGTTGGTCAGGGTTGTGGTCAATCCCACCTCTGACCCAGATCAGATCCTTACTACAACAAGCCCCACATGCAACAGATAATAGGGGAGCACTTCCAGCTGCCTGCCTACCTTGCACTAACACTCCCACAGTCATTATTTTAATGAGTTAAGTACATCCCACTGCCAAAACTGTTTTGTTAAAATGCCCTCTGACATGCCTATTTCTTGCTTTCAAGCCTCCCCTTTCAAGTACATAACAGGCATTTATGCTTTTGTAGTTCCTTAAAAATAACGGATTAAGTAATACTCGTTTACCTGAGAAGATACTCTGCCTACAGTAATGCTGTAGGAAGACAACAAAAAAATGGCAGCTTGCAAATGCATTACACAAATGTATTGGTAATTTGTTGTGATTTAAAGATGAGATAAGCAGGCAGGATAATCTTCCAGTCTCAGATGGTCTCAGCCTCAAGAAGACTAAAGGAATATAACTTTTGATTATCTATTATGAACAATAAATCACCATTAAAGCTCAGGACATAACACGACAACACAAATGTGTTATATGAATGCATCACCTCAGTATACTTCAAGTCAACAACTCAGTAGCAAAATGTGGCTATTCCTACCTACGGGATTTCCATCAAAACAAGTGTATGAAAGAGCATACTAATCCTTTGGCTTTGATTACATGCTCAATGCACATCCTCAGCAATATCTCATGGATAAATATTACATGTTAAATCTTGTGTTTCTTTGCCCAAAGAGGTACGAAATATCAGGCAGTACTTTATAAGTCACAATTTCAGCTCTTTCTAGGATGGGGCACCTAGGATAGCCTAGGTTTCAGCTTCCACAGCTGTACTTTTAGGAATGTGCGATGTGCCTTGCTAAGAAAGACCTGCATTTTTACACAAGCACTGAACATGGCATAGTGGCAAGGTAAACCACATTACAAATGCCAATTCAAGAGACTGGAAAAAAAAAAAGCAAGCAATTTCAAGCAATGTTTGAAATATAGGTAAACAAAGTCCCTTGAGTTGAAACTGGTCCAAAATTACAAGAAGGTGTATACCCTTTGAAAGCCCAAGATAGAAAAAAGGACTACAAACTACTTGCAAAGTTCTGGCCTTCACAAAGTGAGGTAATTTCCTACAATGCTTTACTATGCGTAGTGTGAGGGAGGCTGTTAAAGCTGATATAATGTAGTCTGAGTTACATTTAAACATCTGGTCCTTTTGCTTTACATGCATTGATGAGCTCTAGTCAGAGCAGCCAACAGATTCTTAAAATGTTATTGAATATCATTTTTAAGAACTGTTTTACTTATATGTCCTTCTTGTGCAGGTTTTAAAATCAGGATTGTAGGTAAAATATGACTTTAAAACACCACCATAATATGTATCTTTGTTTTAAATTCAGTATGTTCCTAATGTGGCTTTCGCCACTGTAAAAGTTGTAGCTGATTGATATTATGCACCCCAGTTCTCCCAGTAATAATTTCAGTAATAAGACAGAGTTATACATAGGATGGATGTAATTATACCTAGGATGGTCTGTAGGATGTTTCACTTCAAACAAACACCAAACAAACCAATCCCTTTATAATTCCTAAGAGTTAAATTCTCTTCTTCCACTGATTTAAATGTGAGTTTTGGCTAGCGAACAACATTTTTTTCTCTTTCATTTGACTCTGGCAGAGCCTCTGTTGTTCTGTGTAAGTGTATTTCAGAGTTTTAGGCGCTATACAAGAATTTATAAAAGATTACATATTCACTTGGGACAAGCAGCCTGGCTATTTCCATGTTCCAGACAGAACTGGATAAACAATGAAAAACTAAACGTTGCCTGAATGGTTTAAGTATTTAAAACATATCTAGCGTTTGTCATCACCAGCCAAATGATCTACAAATAATTCTTCAGTTGGGAAGAAAGGTCAAACTACAGGCTGCAAAAGTCGCACATATTTGATTCATCCAACTGCATTTCTTTAAAAAGCAGAAAGCCTAACACACTTCAGAAAGCTACAAAAAGTAGTGTCTTTCACTTAATTAGGCTTCTGAATACATGTGAAAGTACTTTAGAAGTGTACCACAGGTCAATGAAAATAAAAATCGACAGCCATAAAAGCCCTGAATTCATTTATAAATAAATACTGATTCTGGCACTTAACTCTGGTGTAATTTATCCTATATGAAGAGGAGAAGCTATGCAAGAACTAGCAATTTATCCTTTGCTCAGCTGTGAGCATAGCCCATGGTGTTAAATAATTTGAATGACACAATTTTTCCTATGAGCACTCACATATTTCTTGTGATTAAATAATTTTCCACATCTGTGTTATGATATACATTAGTATTTATTTTTAAAAATCCAAATTTTAAACCACACATGATAGAACATTTCTGGAGAGACAACACAGATTCTATATCACATTTTTAATGTGAACTGAAGCATTATATCTACAAGATTTGAAAAGCAAAAATTCAGTAATGTGCATAACTCTAATTAGACTGCAACTGAGCAGAACTGTTCAGCTGGCTTGCTTAACAGCTGGTCTAAACCTCTTAGGGAGGAGCATATTTTTACAAACCATTTTATGAGGCCACACACTGAGAGCTACAGGAGTTTATTACAGAGGCAGACAGGTTGATTTATAAATATCAATTTTGCTTTGGGAATCAGAAATTTAAGTGACTTGCCTTTCCAAGGTGCCTAGGCAATTTATGGATTTATGCTTATTTACGTGTGTGTGATTTAGTGACTAAAAATGTCATATTAAATAAACATCCTCATGCATAACTAGCCCAGATCTTTTATCAACTTCTCAAATGCTTACATTTGGCAACATTCAGGACTGCATATACTCATCCTCGGACAAAAAGATTTAAAGAAAATGAGGATAAAATAGCTGAGCCAACATGTAACAGCAATCTGTCTCCAAGACACGTTTACAGACAGTCTGGCAAGATAACTAGGGCAACAGGAGTGGAAAGGGAGAAGGCCAAAGACTGGGGTGTGTCAGATATGCAGTTGTGAGTCACTTTATTTTCTAAGTTACCGCACAAGATAGATGTCATGACCTTTCACACAGCACTGTTGAATAAAGTGTTAGCAATACAAGGTGTCAGTCTGGACAATAACTTGAATCATTTTATAAAGTTCAAAAATTTTTGAAGCTTTCCAAGAGGCACTCCTTTCTGGAAGATGCTGATTCTATATTCTGGACACAAATGTAGTCCTTTGTAGACTTAGAGAATGATGCATAAGCTGGACTTTTTAATTTTTAATTTTTTTTTTTTTTTAATGGAAATCTATATCTGGCAGTCACCTAAAAAATGTTTAATACTGAAAAACAGAACATTTTCTGTATACCCACACTGTGTAAAAATAATCAGACTGTAGACACGGTCATAAGCTACTATGACTTTATTTCCTTCTCCACCTTACTCTTATTTTCTTAACCTTTCAATTAATATTATAGATTGTTACTATTTTCTACTATGTTTCATGCCAGAATATTATTCTGCTAACCAGTCCTATCTGACAGCTCCTGGCACTGCTATAATATGAACAATTGTCCCTGGTCATTGAACTCTATTAATTCAGAGCATCTCTAGCAGGGCACCCGCATTCATTCGCTGTGTTTCTCTCTTCTTTAGTCCTCTGTCATTAGGGTCACAGGTAGCATATTACCTGTATGAAACACAAGATGTAGCTTTCTATGCAGTTAGGTTGAGGTGCACTAATTCTCCATCAAACCCATCCATGCAAAACAAACGATACAAATGTACAGACGGGGCTTTCTTGTCTTCAATTACCTATCTGAAATTGTCAGTGTCCCTCCTCAATTTCTCTTTCTTTCTTATTTCTTTCTTTTTCATTTATAATGTCTTTCTGCTTGGTACAAACTGGACATAGTGTTATTCCTTTCAACCTGCTCTCATTACCTTTATTCTCCTACCCACTCAAGCATGGATCCCTCACAACAGCTGGAAGAAGGTTATCTGGCATTTTTTCCCCAAACTCCTTTGCCTGTACTTCCACCCTATAAGACGTAACCAGTGATTTATTTTGTGAAGTAGAAATTAGGCAACTTTCTGAAATGCAACAGAACATCTACCAAGTTGTTTTAGAAAAAAAAAAATCAATACCACATCCATAATTCATTAAAATCTGTCACTCTTCAAGCATTTTTTTTAAAGCATCTCATTCTACCTCTGAAGTTTTCAGTTTATGACAGAACTTTTTACGCCTATGACACAGGAACCAGAATCTTGCTTCAAAATTTCTTCACTGTGACATAAAGGATTGATTCAAGAAGAACAGGCGAGGGGACATTCCTTTGCTTTGATAGTACATTTTTATTATTGACTGCATAGAGTATATTTTCCTACTTCTCCTCTCAAAAGGAAATGCTATGAATAAAGCAGAATATATGAAAATATAGAAACTCAAACACAACAGACCCATATTTTACTTGGGCTAAAGTAAGAAAGCTGACAGGGAAAAAAAAAAAAAAAAAAAAAAACAAAAAACACCCACACAAAAACAACCAACCTCAAACAAACAAAAAAACCCACACCACCCCAAACCCAGCAGAAATAAGTTAAAAACTTAAATAAGTTTATACCTGCTAAATAAATATTGATGTTTTACAATGTTTTGATTATAGAGATTCCTCCAGTAATATGCCTGGTCAAGAGCTAAATCACACACACAGAGACATAGATACAGTACTGCATACAAAAAGAACCCAGTTTTACCAACAGTTTGGCGCCACTTCCAAACAAAACAATGCCAGTTTAGTATGGTATACTGGCCTTGCTATAGGCACATTTCCTGATCTCTTCCTTCTGTAAAAACTCATAATTATTTGGGAAGGTCAGTACCTCCCGCTCTGCAGTGCTGTTCAAGCACTATGGTAGAGCTGCCACTCATAGATGATACTGGGAAAATTGCCATGACCAGAGAGCTGCTGCTTGTTTTCTGTTGTTGTCTGTTTTGTTTTTGAAAGGAGAAGCTGGAACAGCTCTTATTTGGCTCAAATTAGTCTGTGCCTGGGTATCTTTACAGTTACTCAAATGATCTCAGTATTGCATAGTATAGATGGAGATCTTGAGTTGTAGCTGCAAAATCATTTTCAGAAATGTTTGAAAAGCCATTAGCTATCATAAATCGCACAATTTACCCCTAGACTAAGATTTTTTTCAGGTGTTCCTCCCTGAATAATCAAACCCTGTTTTGCTTCAAAGCAGTCAACTCCTTCCAGATGCTATGCCCTGCAGTACGTCCTTCCTAATTGCCAGTTTGCAATCTGACGTGGGTTACACCTCCCTGAATAATCAAACCCTGTTTTGCTTCAAAGCAGTCAACTCCTTCCAGATGCTATGCCCTGCATAAAAATCCTAATTGCCAGTTTGCAATCTGACATGGGTTACATCATCCCTAAAAATCCATCAGCACCTACGAGCTCCACTCCAAGCCTCGTCTCCTGCAGAGTTCCTGGGATTTCTGAAAGTGTTTCATCACTTCTCACATAATGTCGGACTAACCATCATGCAAAACCAGCAACACAACCTGCCTACTTTTTGCCACTGACTATCACGGAACCTGTGATGTCAAGCTTGGACTGAGATACCTAACCTTTAGATGTCTAAAAAGGCAGGTAAATCATGCCTTCACAGAGCATTTGTAAACATTCTGAAATGAAAAACTGAACATAAAATGTTCATTTGTGGTTTTTTAAGAGTTAGAGAGGAATATTAATTATATAGAAGGGATATAATTACATTAAGACAGTTAAGAGTAACACTCAGAAGAACACTTGATTTAATAAGATTGATGGCATTCAAAGACACCTTAGTCTCAGTATACATTTTGACTCCTATTTCCACTGGCTTTCTAAAAGGATGAATTGAAAATATTTGGGTTTGTGTTCCACAGACACTGATGCTCAGTTAAGTCGAGAGACATCTGCTCATCCCAGTGCACTTTAAATATATGCAAATATATTTTAAAAAGTCAAAGTATACAGTCATGCTGTGGGGCTGTGCACCCCCACACGCACGTCCTCTTCCAACAGCTTTGTTTGGAATTCTGCTGGACTTTCCAGTAACTATTTAAGAAAAACAAATTTTCTTGTGCAGGATCATCAACAAAACCCTTCCTTATTGCTAAAGCAAGTAATGCCTACGGTTTGTTTCAGGTAGTATATTTGATTTCTTAGCCAGAGTCTCTGGCTGCAAGTGTAATCACATATTTGAAGATACTACTTGACAATACCCAAGGACGGACCTATTTAAAGTTAGTCCTTGGTCACAATATTTAGGAATTAAAGTTCTAAAAAAACTTGGTGATTTAAACATTCACCATCCTTCCTGTCCATGCAGTTCCAGGAGATTTAAAAGGATGGCACCTTATCATGCATTTTCCACCAGGGACAGATAACCCTTGTAAAGATTAATGTGCTGCCAGACTACCCTACCATCCCTAAATGTATCACTTTAAAATTTCATAAAACTTCTTCTTCGCCACTAAGCTGAATAACACCCATAGAGCTTTCTCTTGTGTACTGCAAGGAAGGAGTTGTAAAACATGCCAATACCAAACATATTTCCAGTATTAACATTCATCTCACACATGCACTCTGAATAAGTAGACTTAGTGCAGCATCAAGGCTTCAGACTATATTTTTCTGCCGTGTTAGATTTCATGATGTTATACATTACCTTAAAGGGTATATTAAGGATATCTTAGTGAAGGTTATTAGCATTGATTTATGTTATTTTAGTGCCTGACACTTTTCAGAAGTATCCAAAGAAGGCAATGAAATAGTTAAGTTGGATGCCACTGCTCTTTATTAACTCACACCCTGATTTTAGTATTAAGATGCAAACTTGACCTAAAAGATGCAAAAGGTAGAAATCTGTTATGCATTAATGCTAGAAATTATGTATTAATTGCAGAAATCAGGAAAAGATTGGACAGGTAAAAAAATATGTCAGTCTGACTTCAATTCTGTGAACAAAATTGAAAGCAAGCATTCAAAGCAAACATTTTTTTTCTGATACAGTAATTTCAATAAAAGAGTTTCTGAGTTTTTAATTCATAGCTAAAAAACCCATGACTAGATGGGACATAGAAAATTGAGAAAATTTACTGAACTAATCTTTTAGGTCAGCCTGGATAAAAACTAAAATTATTTCCTCATTTACCTCCTTGCTTTAGAGATCAAAATCATGTTTCTGGCTTGCTGATACAATTATTTGCTTGTGTGCTTGCCAGGCAGTGTGGTACATATCCATCTTCACTACATGCTACATGCCAGCAATTGCTCTGCTTGTGCTAGGCAGTTGGAAAGCAATCTGTTAAAGTCCACAGCATGATGCAAACCCGTTCTCCTCTCCTCCTAACACCTTTCTCATTGAGAGCTGTCTTAAAGAGCAATCTCTCTCCATCAGCACATCTCCTTACTAGGACCCGGCCAATAGATCTTACAGTCTACACACAAGTTTTTAAATGATGCTTTCTTGGCTTAGAAAGTTTTTTTATGCGTTTGCAGAATAGCACACAGATGAAAAACTACTTCGTTCTACCTCAGCTAGCTATATAGTCAGTTATAATTCGGATGACCATTACCCAGCTCCTTCTCTAGGCAAGCTGAAGAGCTGGGCAATTCATCAGTCTGCTAACACAACCCTCATTTAAATCCTCATGCACAGCGGAAAGTATTTAATATTACAATCCATCACAGATCTCCCTTGCTGGTGTCAGTACACAAGGAGTCTTGCTTTTTTTCTTTTTGAGATCTACATTTAAAGTTGCATTAGAAGAATGCATGCACTTTGTAGACACGGTTTCAAAAGTGTCTGCCTTGCAAATTAAACACACTTCTAAAGTAGGCAGTCTGACAATATGTAATCCTTATTGCTAGGATAGACGAGTTTCCATCACACATCTGGTAACATGACTCTTTCAGCACTCATCCATCATGTCTGAAGTTCTGCTGTCCTATTAAAGCATCTCTGACTTGTTGCAAACAATTTACTTTGGAACAAAAAGATCCTTTTGTTATGCACAACGCTGAATATTAGCGATGGGACAGAATTGCTAGGGCACTGAAAGGGACTCAGGAACCTGGGCTGAGCTGCTGGCTCAGCCATGAAATTGTTGTGCAGGTCTGGGCCGTTCCTGTCCCCACTCCATGCCTTTGTTTCACCAAACCAGAAGACAATGGTAATACTGATCTCTATAGAGCCTTTCAAAGTATGCGGATTAAAACTGCTTTATGGGTCAATATAATTAAAGAAAGGTAAGATTCTATACTATACTATTCATTACATCTAAAAGACATGATGCATAAATACATAGTAATTTGTTTAAATTTCCAAGAATGTATACAAAGTTATTTGTAAACCTCCTCCACCTTTTCCCTTTAGCCTTTTTTATTTTAGGATAAGGAAACCAAGAAAGAGACCCATTCATTCACCACATACGTTTCCCAGTTGACTCATTTTAAATTAGTAATTGAAATTAAGATAGGAATGTAGAGCATAGATGAAGCTAGTATGAGTTTTCCACTTGTGATTCCAGAATGAAGAGTTTAAAATGAAAGAAAGTAATTCGAGAATGGTGTAGAACTGCAGAACAGTTCTGTAAATATCACAGGAACAGAACAGATTTCTCACCAACACCAGCAGCAAAGTTTATCAAAGCTACATTTCAGTGCAGTTATTGGGGGCATTTCTGCACAAGATTTCTGTGCTGGAATTGCAAAGCCCCTCATAAACATTAAATAAAACAAAAAGAATGAGTTTCTCAAATTCAAGTACATGTTGATTATAAAACTGACACTGAAAATCCAGGAAGTACCTTTTAGAAAAAGGGGTAGCAGAACTTTCATTTTAACTAAACTTCAGTAATTAGCTTTTAATGATCAGAAAGTTCCTCTCACCCAGCCAAAACATATACAAAGGTTTTGACATGCAAAAAGGGCAGACTACTTAGAGCATGTGAAAGAACTATCTTCTAGTTACAGGCTTCTTTTTTATCTCACTACACTTTATTTCCTATACTTTATTCTATACTTTTTTCTCCCAGAGCTACACTTTTATGTCCTAAACTAGATTCAGAATTTTGAGGCTTCTAGGATTATGCTTTAGGCCTACTCTGTAATTTAGCATAATTTGTTATAACTGCTGGAATTATTAAAAAGGTTTCAAGGGATAATTTTTAGAATAAAATATAGCTGCAAAGATATCTTGCTGACAGAGGACCCAAAGGAATTCAGATTTGTCTTTATATTCAGCTGCCAAGTGATCGTGGTTTATCTATAATATATTAAATTTTATATCAACTTTCCTTTCTCTGATTACTATCATTTTTATTTATGAAATCCACCGGTATTCAGCACAATTGAGATATAATTTCAGAATAGCGGCTCAGTATCTGGTCTGTAGATTTGCTAACATGTAGGATATGCACCAAACCCCAAAATGTAATGGAGGAACTTAAACAAAGAATAAAATGGGTGGCTTCCTCTGTTACCACCTTAAATGGTAGACACTGTTTTTCTCTCAGTCTGGAATGTTTGGAACATTACAGCAACATTTACCTTTCTCTCACTCTACTTATTTCTGTTTATTTAACTTTGTTTACTTAATTCTTTCAAAAGAAGCACCTTCTTTCAACTTCATTGTTTCATCTTTGTCTACAAAGAAGGTCAGCACTATACATTGAGGAAAAAGAGGTGCTAACTCTTTAAGGGGGATTAAAGTAAGAAAACAGAAAATGTTGATTAAAATGGGTTCTGAATTCCCTTGTGTGGGGTGAAATAAGTTTAGTGTCTGAACAGATACTCTGTCTTTGGTGAGACCCAGGACACAGCAACGCAAGATAAGTAGAGAAGAAAACTTTTCATTAGGGCAAGTGACAATAGAAAGCCCTAATGTACTAATCTCTCTGTCCTTTTGTGCAAGGGGGAGAACAAAAAGCAAGAGTTGTGCAAGGTTAGGATCAACACGTTGATGGTTTGGTGTTGATACTTCTTGGCACCATAT
The DNA here is from genome assembly GCF_000690535.1 of Cariama cristata. NCBI lineage: Eukaryota > Metazoa > Chordata > Aves > Cariamiformes > Cariamidae > Cariama > Cariama cristata. The sequence continues at coordinate 241,793 of NW_009612947.1, read as the reverse complement.
CAGAATACTTGGAGGTCATTTTGTGAGGCAAAGACATTTCTGAGAAAGGCTGATGGGTGATAAACAAGTCTTCCCTCAACAGCATTGTGGGAAAAGTGCATCTACCCAAAGAAATGGTAATCAGGGAACTAGAAAAAGACCTAGAGGAGCTGAAAGACAATACAGTTGCAAGAAAATCAGTAGCAGAAAGATCAGTATGGTCAAAAGGAGGTGAATAGGCCCTGGTATTTACCCAGGAATTACTGAAAACATCCAAACTGGACCTGGAGGAACAGAAGAGAGAACCTTGGCTCTGCTCTGCAGCCACAAACTGGACAGTGGATAGTTTCAACATTCAACAACTCCAAGTCCTTTAGGAGCACATTTTAGAGTTAAAGTCCTAGTATAATAAATCAAAAGTACATTAACAAATAATGCTTCTTAAATTATGTGTATGACCAATGCTAGCATAAGTTATGGTCAGTGTCAAATATAGGAAAAATAGCCTGGTGAATATGACAAATCAGATTCTTCTTTCAGCAAGATAAAGTTTAGCCTGTGCCTTGCTATGTAACAAAACCACAAAGCTTCATTATTCCTAATGCATCAGCACCAATAGTAAATTGCAATAAGTAAATATTTCCTGAATATTATATTAGGTTTATGTTTCATTTCTAATAAATGACACAAGAAAAAGGAGCCAAGCCTGAGAATTCTCAAGTGTATATTGAATCACTGGTCATTTCACCCTCAAAAGAATTTGAATTTCAACAAGAATTTTTAATTGAACCCCCTGGATTTTAGCTTATGATTTAATCTACCAAGTTGCTAAGGCAACCAACGATTATAGCTGCTGGGCAAAATTCACAGAATTGTTAATCAATCTTAATCTGGATATGCTGCATCAGTAGTTCTGTCACAGGGAAACAGACAAGGCTAACAAAAAAAAAATTGGATTTAATCCTTAAATTACAACATACAATGAACCTAGAATTGCAAATACGCTTTTCATAATAAAGATCTATATTAGCAATACCATCTTTTAAAACCAGTTGTTCCAACAAAGAGAAATCCTTCACTGAGGTTTGTATATCCCCCAGCACTGTGTATCTCAGAGACATCTAATCAATGAGCTTTTTAATGTGCTCGACTGTCCCTCTGCTCGGAAAGGGGCAGAATGGATTTACCCTAATTGAAGGTTGCAGTCATTATTCTAATATGACTGTGTTAGAAGACAACCTTTGTATGGTGCTATTTTCAAATCTGTGTACTGTTTGCCTGGCCCACTACGTAAAGAGGAACAGCCAGGCCAGGCAAGGCGTGGTCAAGAACTTTTGCAACTCTCTTCTTTATCCTGCTTTCACCATGAGCATCAACTAATCACTTAAGATCTCTCTGTCTGTTCCAGGTTCCCATTTCACTAGTAGAAGGATGTAATTAGACTTAGCTACTACAGAGGGATGTTGTGAGATCAACTAACTTTCAAATTTTGTATTTTTAAAATATTCTTATTATCAAGTATTATAATTAGCTGATATATAGCATATTCATTTTAATGGCCATCAGTAGTTAGCCAGAAAATGTCATATTTTCTGATCCCATTAAGTATCCATAAATTTATGAATCCAGATTCAGCTAACTTAGCATTTATGAGAGTGCTTTCACTCTGGTTTAATCTAGTTCACTTCTAAAGAGAGCAACTAGATATTAGGAGGCATTTCTTCACAGAAAGGGTCGTTAGGCATTGGAATGGGCTGCCCAGGGAGGTGGTGGAGTCCCCATCCCTGGAGGTGTTTTAAGAAAAGACTGGAGGTGGCACTTAGTGCCATGCTCTAGCTGACATGGGGGTGTTAGGGAAAAGGTTGGACTCGATGATCCCAGAGGTCTCTTCCAACCAAATCGATTCTGTGTGATTCTGTGAATCTGTGAACTAAATTCTTCTGAACATACCCAGCTAGTGTCTTATTTCTGATCTTGGAAAAACCTTAGCTATAGTACACTAAGGCAGTATTTTGCAAAACAAATCAATGTAGTTATTCAATATATTTATTTATTATTTCTTGAACTGATATTGCTCATTTGGTGACTGTTCCTCACATTCTTTTGCTCTTGTAATCTACAGTATCTGTTGTTCACTTTGCTTTCGTCAACAAATTTAACCTAGAACACCCAATCTGCAAAAATACAACAAGGACTAATACCAGTGAACAAGTTACCACAAAATAGCATCTTAGGTGAAGGAGTCAAAGCACCAGCATATGCCCGTGCAAGTCCAAATGGACTTGACTAGTTGAACAAGAAGGTTGCAGGTATACAACTGAGGAAGAATTTTTTTTGGCAGCTGATACAGAAAGTAAATTATATGGTCTTTCAACAGGTCCTGGAATTTATAAAACTTTTTGATGGTAAACTAACCTATCACAGCATTCAGAGATATGATAGATCATTAACCTTTTTGATAGTTAATAATAAATTAATATTGTTTGTAGAAATAAGGATGTGATCCTCCCCTGTACCACCTGAAACCAGAAGCCCTAATACTGCAAAGGTGTATGTGAGTGTAACTCACTGATGAACTGTGAGTAGCCCTCATGACTATACTGCATGAAATACGCAGATAATGCCCCAAAGAATAGAAAAGAGAATTATGAAGATGTGTCCCAGTTGGAATTGTACAACTAACGTCCTTTTCGCTTCACACTATTTAAGATGATTCCAAAAGATACACTTTTTCCCATTTAGGTCTTGAAATCAAAACTAGAATATCAGATAATAGTTTTTGAAGGAAAGAGTAAAGAAGGATGGAACTATAACTGGTAGCACAGAATTGTTACAACACAACTTTTATTCCTTCTGGTTTTCTCATTTGTCTTCCTCGTATCCTACTTCATCTTCACAATAATTTATTCATGCTCTCCCCAGTGTTTTTGACAAATTCCTCATATGTTCCAGTCCTAGTCTCTTTTCACTTTATCTACTGTTTTTTTAGTTTTTTTAAAAGACTTCTACCTCCCTCTGCACCTTGTGTTACCCATTACTTTCCTTTCCAGCTTACAGTAGTTTTTCTGTTAAAACATATTTCTAAATATCTCTCTGAAGAAACTTGCCTAGCTGTTTTAGCTAAAGGAAGCACATACTGCACTGTAATGAGGAGAAAACTCTGGATTATTTTAAAATAAGACTGAAGTTAGGAAACATATATAGCCCTTCATTTAAAAAAAATAAATAAGACTTTTAGGCTTCTTTGCAAATATATTGTATAATACATATACATTCACACATATATAAATATGACTGTCAACTGTTATTCAGTCTTCCTAAGGAAGTTAAATAAGATAGAAAGCTTGGAACAAATGAAGGGATCTCTGTCTGAAAGATGGAAATCAAATCGTGCTTTCAGATGAAAATTATGATACATTAGAAATTCTTAATAAGTTATATGCAATGCCATATACATAACACAGGATGCTACTTGAGCAGAATGCTTAAGAAGTCACAGCTGAAACAGTAGAAGGTGCTTCATGCTTTTTCCAAATCATTAATATAAAACAAATCTTAAAGAAGACCTTTAACTGGAATCCTCCAAAGCTTTTCCAACAGGACATCCCAGTTTTAAACCTTTTTCACCTCTTATCGATATAAAATGAAAGGTAGCTGAAAAAAACATACTACAGATACAGTTAGGTCTCTTGTGCCATAAATGTTCTTTTTTCATCTAAAGCACATCAGTAAAGTGCCCTCTGAAACTCTATTTTACACCAGGCGCCTAATTAAAAAGACACATTGTTTACGCAATTTTGGCAATATTCCAAGTAATGGACAATAACATGCCATTTAGGCTGAACTCTCCATTGTCTTTTATCAAGACTTCTGCCAAAATATAGATATGTCCAGTAACAGTTATGCATGCACACAGCTACAACAAAGTACAATATTAAACACTTTGGGTTTGATGCTTTCATCACTTGTTATTTGACCATCTTTTTTTTTTCCCCATTCAAAAAGACTTGCTCACACTTGACAAGAGTTATATTTTTGTCTGGCTGATCCTCAATTTTTCCTTAGTGTGGTAAACTCAAAATATCATGACAGATCAGGCATGTATAAATATTATCATATCTAGGGGATTTAAAAAAAAAAAAACCACACACAAAACAAAACACAAAAAAAACCCAACAAAACAAAACAAAACCCAAATTATTTATAAAGGTAAAGTCTATAAAAGATGACTCAGGCAAATAGTTTATGAATGACATTTATAAAGTACTTGTCAGTCTAATCTCTACATCCTCTGTAATTAATTACAAGGTATGTTACAAATGTAAAAAGAAAAATGTTGTCATTTCCTTCGACTTTAAATATAAGAAATTTTAATATATACAGTACTGTAAGTAGAACCAAGTATTATTCACAGAAGATTTGATGTTAGAAAGCCTTTCCGAGCTAATTTAAATCCTGTCTTTTTTTATTTGCTGAGGGGTGGGTGATGGAAGAGAGTGAAGGACTGTAACCAAAGACTGTGGCATAGCAGAGGAGCAAGATTTGGTAATTCCAAGATTTGGATTCAAGCTACAGTGGAGTACACCATATATGACATCCATTAGGAACTTCTTTTTACACAGCCTTCCCAGTGCCTGAATGCCTATCACCCTGACCTCAGAGTTGGCTGTCAGCACACCAGATATCTCAGTTGGAAAGACTGAAAAATTGAGCCATAACAATTTAAAACTGTATATATTCAAGTGCATTCCCAAATACAGTAGTTAATTATATTGCCCTATTATGTATGTGGGTATCAAAGGCAAGAGATTTGTTCCACTTACCCTGGACTTAAAGAAAGCCAGAAATGGCACCTCTCATTTCTCCCTTCCAAGCCATATTCTCCTTGTCCTTTGGACCATGGTGCTGGAAGGACACATGATGACTTATCCTTAAAAAGCCTCATAGATGTACAACATTAAATAGCTGAACATTTCCAAAACCAGGTTTAAACCCCCGTGACAAGATGATAACTGAATCTTTTGGTTTTTGTTGTTGTTGGGGGTTTTTTTGGGTTTGTTTGGGGTTTTTTTTTTTTTTTGGGGGGGGGATGGGATGGGGGTGTCTCATGAATATTTAGCAAATAACTCAACATATCCTGCCAAGAGCAGAATGGGAATGCAGTATTTATGTGGCAAAATGGCATATTTTGCCAAAAAATCAGCCATAGATGGTTCATTGCATGCACTAAAAGAGTTTACTGTTCTAGAGTTCACAGTACTCAGTATGGAAATTGTCTATAGTTAAGATGTGAAGATAATTTTTATTCTATATCTTCATAAATCAAAATAAAGATTTGAAACTAAAAGGTCTGCTGCTTGTGTTCTTAGAAAGTCCGTACATATTTTGTCACATATTCCATGTAAACCTGTGCAAGTAATGGATTATTTATTCAATGACTGAACAAAGATAGAAATAAGCTCACGTAGACCTGAAATATTTCATTCAGTCCAATACAAAAGTTTTTACGTGGAAGGGGGAACATTATTTCTTTTGCTACATTTACTTTTGAATATTTTTTTCCATTTTGGAATGGCAGTTTAAAAAAGACAAGTCCAAAATTATTTTGCAACTTTGAAATAAAATGTTTTGACTTTTCCCAAACAAACCTTACATTAAAAATGTCAATATGAAACACTTATTTCTGATGTTTTTCTTCTCCTTTATCCAGATAAAATTATTTGTTGACTTTGACTTGAAAGTTTTAAGGTAAGACTGAAATAGCTTTTTGCGGCAAATTTACTATTAAAAATGTCACCATCTGTACTCATGGTAAACACTCCATGTAGTTAGATTCTTAGTTTTAAGCTATCATTTCTTACAATAAACACGCAGGTATGGATTTTTATTTTTTTTTTGTACTTTAAAGTTTTGATGCAATCATGTCACTTGGAAAAAAAAGAAATCAGTTTTTCCTCATATTTAAACATGATACAACTCCTTAAACATTTCGGAAAGATCACAAAATGTTTATTAATTTCAGCAGACTGCTTCTAGAAGAAGATAAAGTGTCAAATTGTACAGCAAAACCCACAAGAAGGTATCACCATCTTGTAGGATAGCTTTTCTTTTTTGGTTGTCTTTCTTGAGGCTAGTAAACTGATAGGAAAACCCTTAAAATTTTATTTGCTCTATAGCAGTAACTCTGAAGTGAGTGAAGTTGTGCATTAACTTGTGCGACCCCTAAAGTGACACCAGAAAATTACTCCTTCCATTTACTTAGGGCTTTGAAGTCTACACTGACCTTAACAACATGATTATCACCAGCTTTTACTAAATAAAATTAGTAGACAACCAGACTACTTTCACTAAAATATGTTTTGTTTCTCTCAATCCCTGTATGATCTCTTCAGTCAATGATGCAGAAAGGTAACAGGAATGTTCCAAATGCAATTCCTTCTCGGTGATCTATTTGTTAGAAAAATGTTGAAGTTTTGTTAAGAACATGATAAAAATACAAAGTTTTAAGTGATACACATGCATAACACTTTATTTGATTATATGTACAATAAGCATATATCTCTGGTATAAAAATATACCATAAAATAGCAGCAGAGGTTCTTATGTATGGGTGAATTGTGAAGAACTGAAAACAATACATCATGTTTCCCTTCTCCGAAGCATTTAAGACCATACTGTCACTGATACCCATATTAATTTTTTTGAGAGTCTGGTAAACTGGAGGCATGTAATTATGCAAAAATCTGTCCTTTTACAGAGTAACATATTCTCACCTTTTCGGTTACCATAAGCCCTTTGAGTCCAGGAATGAAAAATAAAACATATAAAAGAAAGCCTTTCTTATTTTTAAACAACTTGCAACTTTTAAGCCCATCTCAAAGTTTACTGTGCCTAATTCACCTATTAAGAAGGATTTTCAAACACTGCAGCTGTTTTTTTTCCTTCTGCAGATTCCAGAAATTACCACTGAGCTAGCAGATTTCTGGAGTTTCCAATCTGCACAACCTTGAAAAGATTGTATATGACAGGTTATTACGTCCTATTAAACAGAGACCTCTTTTATCAGAGAGAGAACTATGGGACAGCAACATGCATTGTACTCTACGGCTTAACTGAAAACCTTAATAATTTATAATTTCCTATCCATCTGCACAGTTGCATAGGATTCATATGTTCTGACTTTTTAACCCCCTATCTGAAAGGTCCTGATTTTTCATGTTCTCTCAAGAAATATTTCCAGATTTCAAACAAATAGACCTGTGAACAACAGAATAGACAAGGCCTCCCTTCTTATAGTTTCGAGTTGTGATGTTAAATTCTGATGTCTAATAAGGTGTTAGCTCCAGTAGAAGCTTCTGCTGTGGTGGAAATGTCACATTTTCTCTCTTTCTCTCTCACTTTGCCACCTCTCATACTTGCATTCACTTACTGGTATGTTACACCAGATGAGTTCATGCTATATCTTTCCTCTATTTGGTTACCTCTTTTTATGGGAGTCATAGTGAAAGAAAATCAGGAGGCAAAAATTAGCATCATGGCCTAATACTGTATTTTATTCGGAAAACATAAACCCCCTATTTTTTCTCTTTTTTTCATTGGAATCTGTGTATTTCCTTTTCATCTTTTTCCATTTCTAAAAGCTTTATATTATAGAACTTCTTATGGCATGAGAATGTTTTCAATGTTTCAGTTCTTGATACTTGCCATTCATCTGTAAACATTTTGCTTAGTGAATTCAGTCACTACTGTACTTAAAGATTTGCCACAAAGCTATAACTCATCTCTGAAACACTCATTTAATTAAGTATGTGTGAGTAATTCTTACTTCCCTTTTGATTGTAGATATGTGTATTTTTCAGAATTATATTTTATCATCTGCCTATTCTTCCAGATCTGTTTAATTCATCTGAAATGCCTTACAGCTTTGCCTTGTTTTCACTATCCAGAGTAATTGCATGCCATCTGCAAATTGCCCTATGCCTGTTTAGCTATTTCCCTCATAAATAGTTACAATATTTGTATTTCTATAGCCCAGTCTAGGACAGATTTCAAAATGTGTCTAGACTTTACCTGGTCCAGGTTGTTTTAGAATAACTTTAGTTTCCCTTTGGCCACATTGCAAATAGATCATTCGTTTCTCTCAATTGTTTTGATCACTTACATTCTAATCTTCCCCAGTACTTTATTTTCAGAAATATTTTCTTTCCTTAGTGGTTTAAAGTGATGGGACTTTGTCAAAGTTAATAAATAAGTAAAAATAAATGACTTCAGCCTCTTTTTCACTTATTACTAATTTACTGACATTATCAGAGATTCCATTAAGTTAAAAGAAACCTGTTTTTCCTTTACAGAATCTATTTCTGTTTGTTCCAATCCCATTACATTTATCTCATTAAAAGTATCTGGCTCAGATTTTCTGATGTGTGATGCCCAAGATCATCCCTAGTGTTTCTTAAAAGACAGATAAACATTTGCTGCCATCCAGTTCTCTGAATAGAACAGCTGTGATACTGCACATTTTTATTACCTACTCATCAGCCATCTTATTCTTTATAATTAATACTAGCTGTAGGAGAGAAAGACTTTTGTCTACTTTGTTCTTTTGCAAATATACAATACCACAAACTCTTAAAAATCTAGAGTAAAATTACCCCAATTGCAAATTGACTTATCTCTGGAAAATAGACAGTATCAAGCAGAATCAGATCTTTGCTTCTCAGACCAGGTTTTGTCCCTGATCCTAGGAACTCTGAGAAGGGTGGTTTGGACTCCTGCAACCCTCTCAAATCTGCAAAAGAGCCACTGACACTGATAGTCCAAGGCTAAGCAAAGACAACGAGAATAAGTGGGTGGTAGATTCCTACCCTATGACCTTAAGACTTCAGAAAAACAGATGAGACTGGATGAAATACAGCATGAATACACAGGGTCAACATGGTCTGGCACTGCACCTGTACTAATTAGTCCTTCAGCAGTGTTAGCAATGCAAAACATTGTTGTCCAATGCACCCAGCACTTTCCCCATCTTTATTTGTGGTGTAATATTGGCAAAAAGAGTGTGAAGTGGGAGCTGCAGGGTAGATGCAGGGCATAGAAAGGCTAAGTTGCAGATGGAGGTGGGATTAAAAACATGAACAGTATTATTTCCTATCTTCTCCATCTTTCTAATTTTTCCTCAAATGCTCATTCTTGCCCTAGACTCAGCCACAAGACACAGTTGCTTGGGTAGCCACCATGCCCCTCAGCAAATGAATCTTCTCCTTCCCCACAGTCAAACAGATGTCAAAGCAGTCATTCAGGAGACCACATGTCTTACAGGGAAAGGGAAGCCAGGAAAGACACTGCCTGCCCAAGCAAACAGGCAATTCTGGGGGAAGAGAAAGCATTTCCAGAGTATAAGGATTTTTTGCAAATTCTGTATTTTGATATTTCATAAAGTGTTGTCTTAAAGATTTTTGGTTTTATATAGCACATTGTTAACTTATTTCTCCTTAATAAGATCTTATCACAGGTTCAAATGCCACTGCAGCCCCCAGGACATTGCCAGACAACAGAATTACAGTATACCACGATGTCCTCCACCAGTGCTCCCAGAAGGTAGAGTGTCAGAAAACTAAACACATTACTAAATAATAACTGTTGTACTCTAATACATAAAATTATGGGGAATTTGGATTAGCTGGTCTACGTATCATAGATCTTCAATATCACATCCAGTAGGCCGAAAAACATCAGCAGAAAGAGTTTGTGAGAAGAGAGGTGGAGACAGGTGTCCCTGTGAACGACGGGTCCCCATAAGGATGTGCCGAACATTGTTAAACTACATCTCAAGCCTCTTAATGAAGCATTCACCCTACCATAATTAAGAAAACTCATTTTACTAACCATTATAATGAAAATTATGTTGAAAAACCCATCTAATTGAAAGTATAGTAACACTCACTAACTCAGTTCAACACATGTAGACAATTAAATCAAGGACATTAATTAAGACATTAAGTGGTACTATGTTAGTTAGGGGGTTAACTTCTACATTGGGCAATCATGGCAGATTCTTACTGTTTAGGTCTCTTCAGATACAAATGGACTCTATTCTCAGAACCATTTTCAATTAACACAAAGAGGTTTTTTGTTTTTGTTTTGTCTTTTTTTTTTTTTTCAAAATGTGTATATTTGTCCCGGTCTTTCTCATTCAGTGAGGTGCAAGGCATCAGTGCAGTGCTAATGGGAAAAAGCCAATAAATGTAATAAGATAGCACTGGTCTATAATTCAGCCTCAAGATATGAACATCTTTAGCTAAAGAAATTACAAAGGAATTATAAAATAGTTAAAAAGTAGATATAATTTGATTATAGTAGATAGGTTAGTAGACAAAATTTGAGTATACACAGGGATTCCTATTAGTGTCTGCTCACTTGCATTGGTTTTAGCCTGGGCCACTCTGTGGTATGACAACATTTAAGCTTTTCCTTGTATGTACAGTGCTTAGGATAATGGAACCCTGCACTACAATCATAGCCCCTGGGTAATACTATAAGTAAATTATCATTATCATCATTCAGATTGAATTAAGAGGCTTGGAAAGAATGTGCATCTAGGGAGGAATCACTGGACCAGTCTTGCTTAGATCATTACTGATAGCTATAACGAGAAGGGCAGTGGAATATTTGCTTTCATGTATTCAGGGGCCTGGAAGGTCTGCATTAATAACCTGGTCAATAATCTTGATATAGCAAAGGTAAGACGATCCGAGCTCTGCTACAGGAGGATGATTCCAAGAATGGATTAATTTCATCCTCTCCCACACCTCTTATTTTATTATCAGATGAGATTTGCAAAAAGAATTTAAAAGACTTTGTGGCTTACAGTCCTTTGATTTTCAAAGGGAGCTGTATTCCTGCTTAAATTAGGCTGAAACCTACTTTTCCCAGAAGCCTGAATATAAAAGAATCCGGCTTTTCAAGATTATATATAAACACAACCGTCATCCCCGGGTTTAGCAGTGTTTGGGAAAATTCTGTACTTATCCACCCACACATGATCTTACTGAAGTCTGCAGAGAGTTCACCCACAGACGGATGTGACCCACCATGTTTGTATCTAGAATGGTAGAGCAACACTAACAAACCCCAAATTTCAGTCAGGCAAGTCCAGCAAAAATCATCTGGAGGCTGCTATTTTTGCTAAGGTTTCTTCCTCTGTAATCCCTGGTGGCAAAGCAATGAGCAGCTACTATATGGGCTCAGCCTCCCTTGAATATTAAATTACTGAAGTTCAGAAGAATTTAATTAGTATCTCACCTACTTACCATCTTCCAACGATGCCTCTGCTACAATTATGGCACTACATTACAAGCAATTTCAGCTTAATTGAATAACTTGAGTAAAACCTGGGTTCCAATTGCCAGAATTATCTGTATTAAGATAGCTATAACTGAGTTAAAAACCAGAAAATGGGAGACAATCTCTATGCACACTGTGATACCAGGTTTACGGCAGATACTCTGGTTTATTCACGCCTAATATTACCATACTGTCAAAAGAAATATGTTTAAATAAGATTGCAGATATACCAATGGTCTGGGTGTGAGCAGTTAAAGAATTACAAAGTAAAATCAGGCTGTCAGGTAGCAAAATGTAGGCTCTAAAATATTTTCAAATATCCCCCTTATCATTTTAACAGGTTTTGCCTCTTTCCCCCCAGCTGCATATACCTATGTGCACTTCCACCACTGACTGCCAACTTCCATTCTCCTGGTTCCTCACACTCAACTATTTGTAAAATACATTTTCCTACAAAAATCTTGTACCAGAAGCAAGAAGTAGAAAAAAACTTTCAGAGACAGTGAGAGCGAGACAGGAAAAGAACAATAGGAGAAAGCCTGGATTGTATATTCCCCAATCTGTTTCTCTACCCTGCTGCATTTCACATAGTTCCAAACTGGCTCAGATCCCCCCTGGTTTGAGATAATGATCTGGCATAGGAACTCAGCTGCTGAGTCATTCCACTTCAGCAAGAAAGTATGAGGAGAAAAGGTATGGTGATAAAGTCAGTATATGAAAAGTTACGGAAAGCCATAGATGTACATTTCTGATGGCTCTATAGTCCAGTTGAGTATGTAGAGTTTCTAAGTCATTCTGATCTGAAAGACAGATGTGTAGTGGGAACCATACCTATCCTGTTTCTCTGCAGCTCTACTGTAAAAAGAGTTAAACTGTGCAGCTCTCCAAATGAGGAAGATATGGCCCCTAAGGACAGACATGCACAGTGCTCCAAAGGCATAAATGTGGAAACTCCCAATACATGAAGTGCTGAAGGATAATACGGGAAGCAAATTATGTTTTCCAAAGGAATCCCAACACTTCACTTTTTTTAATAGCAATAATAGGCTGACATACTGATGCTCTAACACTTTGCTCAACACATTTTGTCTGTCGCATAGGAAGATAAATACTGATGTGATGCTTCGCCTGGCTGATTGTTGCCTTTCTCTCTGTATGCAGCTCTATTTCTTTATTAGCCTTTGAGGTACATGCGTTTAGTAGTCCTTATGGCCTAGTTTACACTCCAAAATAGAGACAGGATTAAAATTCACTAATCCCAGTATTTTTAGGAGACTGTAGGTAAATAGCACTTTCAGAAATGGAAACCCATCTTGGGTATTTTAACTGAGATTGCTTGAGCCAGTTTTCCAGACATTCTCCAGCATTACAGCTATTAGTAAAGTATAAGCAATGCAGAAACGCCCTTGTCTGCACTTTACTGTACTCGTTCCCATTTACCTTAAGTAAATATTAAATCTCTAAGATACTGAAAAAAATAATGCCTTTTCAAAACAGAAATAAAATTATGAACATAATAATTAGGAAAATAAACCAGTTTCAGCTGAAGCCTCTAATTCAGTTCAGATCTGCTCAGTTTTCAAATTTGTTGCAAAACGGTAAAGGAAACCAACTGGCTAATGAATGCTAAAGAGGAAACAGCAGAAACTTGAATGTGAAATAGGATGCAAGTGTGGTCTTCAGAAGTTGGTTGATGACATTAACACTCCTAGAGTGTTAAGTTGTCAACTTGGAGCTATTTTGGCCAATTGCCAGTAATTAATATAAGTCTTTATACTCACAATCTATGTACTATCACTGAAAATTCTATTTCCCTACTTGGCATTTGCTCATCTACTTGATCAAAAACACAATTTGTGACACCAACTTCAAAGTAGAAATGTCTTTATTTGTTGAAAACACCATTACTCTTTTCAGCCTTTCCAATGTCATGTTATCAATTATAATAATTTTAAGTCGATTATCACATTTAATGATCTTTTTATTTGGAAGCACAAACTTCAACCACTAAGGACTGATTAGATCCAATGCAGCAATCCAGGCAGATGTTTATTATAACTGTAGTGGAAGGGAGGCTTTGAAAAAAAATCAACTATGTACATTTTCTTTGAGAATGTGGTCATTTTCTGCACACTTTAGCCTACAAAACTAACTTCTAGCTCTTATGTATATAGAATATATATCCATTCTGTTCACATTTGTAACATAACAGATGTAATTTGGTGTGCTTCAGTCTGTTGGTGAAAAAAAATCAGTTGCATCTACTGTGGCTCAGAGTTTCTGTAAGTCTTAGTGGAATAAAAGCTGGCCAGAGTGCTGTCATTTCAGCAGGCAACTGCGACCCACTAGACTTGATAATATTGAAACGTATTTCATATCACTTTTGTTTGGTGGGAAAAAAAACTGCCTTCTAGTAGTAAGAGAAGTAACAAACTATTCATAATGACCATGTACAACAAAGGGAAGACAGGGAGAACCATGTCTCCTATTCTCTCAAAGCAGCCAAAAAGCAAAATGATCAATAAGAGTGCAATTGTCTTGAACAAGAAGGGCATCAGTTGTTACATGTTAGCAGCTACCTGGTACAAACTTGTACTTCATGGGTGGCTCGCAGTGTTAACAAGATCCACGTGTAGATATAGGAATGGATATAGCAGAAAAGTAAGGAAGAAATACCTAAAGGAGAATTAAAGGAAAGGATTCTGAAGGTAATTCAGAATTCGGAAAGAATAACAAGAAAAAGGTACATTGATTAACTGTGGAGAAGAAAAACAATAGCATGGGAATGGAAAAGATAACAAAAAGTACTGTGGGAAATCAAGTTAGTAAACAGTGCAGATCTTAAAAAAGTCACCTGAGTCATCAAGCCTGCTGACTATTTTTTGACATTTTCCCCAATTGCATCAGCTTCAGTAGCAATATTATCTTTAAAAGATTATTAGAAAGCAAGTAACATGATCTGCTGAAATAGATACGTTGAAGAGAACCAAATGGCAAAAAGTGTTATCCATTTAAAAATCTTTCAGAGAAGTCTCAACTAGCTATTGATACCAAAATGTTACACAATAATAATCTCTAAAACTCTTATTTAAGCTAGATTCTTGAAAAGAGTTGGAAAATAATAGGTAGTTCAGAAAGTTCTTCTTTTCTTTTAAATGTCAAAATTCGGTTATTTTTGCACAGCTTCACAGTCCACAAAACTACATTACAGCAAGATGAAATAAATGCCATGAGAAACAGGAGTTTAAAAAGGAAGCACTTCGAAATAAAATGTGTATTAGCTTAAGCACTTCTTGGCCACGCTGCCAAGAAATTCTTCTATTAGGTCTGACTAAACAGATTCTGTCCTCTTCATTCTGGAGGCTACACCCATTCAGAACTTCTGGTCTTCTGCTTTGTACTTTCTTTTACACCCGATACTGACAAAAGCCAGAACATTCTGATGTGTCACATCATTGGAGGTATAAACCCATATGTCTTCTCCTGAGTGAGTGAATTATTAGGATATTCCTCGGTGAAAAGGTATTATGGCAGTTTAATGCTTCATTTAAAATGTAGAGTACGTTCCCAAGTGTCAGTAGTAGCTGAAGTCTGACAGGAGGGCATTTAAGCTACTGAGCTTAGGGAAACAACTGGTGTTAAACCTGTCTGACATCTCTGAGAAAAATCCCTCCTATTACAGTTTAACTAATAATGCCAAGATGCTTTATTGCAGTTTTCATCAGTAGGTCACAAAACACTTTGGAAAGGTGGCAAACGTCATTACAGATACTTTACAAATATACTGATCTTCTTGTACTCCTAGACTCAAAGAAAGGAACTGAGAGAACATAGAAATCTTATGTCTGTAGAATCTAGTAGTGATTCCATGGATTTATTGGATATATTCCATTTATTTCAGCTGGGGAAAAAAAACCAGCTTTATAACAGTACCTCTCCCTCTGTTTATTTTATATTCTATGAGTATTTCATATGGCAAATACATCAAGGGAAAAACAGCTCAATGAATTGCAGGGAAGCAAGGAGTAACTAATGCTATGCAAAACATTACAGAAAGACAAGGAGAAAAAGGAATTCCAGGAATCTCTCATTTCCTTGATTATAAGTGAGAGATATGGCCAGAAATATTTGCAATATATCAGACTTTTCTCAAAAAATAAGATTTTTTAAGGAGAAATCTACTATCTGAAAAGAATAAAAGATAAAACAGTTAATTAATGCTAATGGATAAAGCACCCAGTAGATCAAGAACAGAGAAAGTCTCCTGAAACTGCAATTCAGATTAACATTTGAAAAGACCTTCAATACCTAGGAGGCCCATATAAAGTAAACAGTGTCCATAGCCTGAAAATATTTTCACATTTCTTTGAAAATTCCTTTCTTTATTCTTCAGGCAAATCTAACAACATATAATGGGCTAGTAGAAACTATCAGAATTTGCTTTGCTTGTGTCCGTCAAAGGCTGTCATTTATTTGGCCAAAAAATAAAGGATTGCAATGCCTGAGGTTTACCTTACATTGCTGAGATTTCTCCAATTAAATCACCCACTGACAGAAGCAATTTTATTTGGGTTCTTTTTAATTCTGTCAGAAGCTAGAAAGATAACAAGATACTGTCTGCAACAACATAAATCACGTGGAAAGCCATCAATCAGAAATCTAAGGCAAAACAATCAGGCACACAAAACAATGGACTTAGCTATGATGTCAAAAACCAAAAATTATTCTTCATTAGTAACTGTTCTTCACTGTAACATTCGACTTTTGCACCATTTTAGGACTTTTCTTACAGTAAGACAAGGATTGCAAAACCAGAAGACATTCCTGCCCACATGAAACCGAGACACAAAATCTTCTTCAGAATACTAATTTATAAGCTGCTTATTTTGCCTTGAAACATAGTGAAATAAATAAAAATTCAGAGCTACATTTTCCACTTCTCTAAGAGCAAGAACAAGCATAAACACATTTGTGCGCTTCCTTTGTCTCTTTTTAATCCGATTGCATTTTTATATTAAAAAACATAGATCACAGATACAGATCTATGATATATGCTTATCTGCTGTTACAGTTAAGAGATAAGAGAAAAGCAGCACATGATTAAACATGTAACAAGTGTTGTATTTTAATGAAGCAACCTACTGAATATTCAGTGGAATTCACTAACGTACTGACTGCAGTATGGGGCTTTGCCAATAACTGCCTATTAAAAAGGAGAGGAGGGAAAAAAAGACCAAAAAAAAAGCAACCCCAAAACACAAAAGCTAGGAAGCTGCTAGGGCAGAGATCAAAAGTATTATTAATAAGATCATTGCTACTGGGCTGAGCCACCCTGCAGGTAAAAAATGCTTCATGCAGATTAGCAATACTTATGAAATGTAGTCAGTGTAAGCAAAGAAAAGGATGCAAGATTAAATTTTAGATGGCTTGCTAATATATCCATGCATACATTAACATGTCCTCTATATAACCCCAATTAATTTTGTAACTGCAAGAGAAAACTTCAGACTTCTGTTCCTGACATGTAACAAAGCATCAGCCTCTCGCAGTCCTCCACGGCTCTTAGGAGCCTCTGAAATGTGGTTTCTTTGCTTTGGAAGAACAGCCTGTGCTACGGCACAGCCTCAGCGGTTTGTCACACCTGAACAACAGCAATTAAAAGAAATTCAGCCTTATCTTGTTCTCTTCCCTATCTGAACTTCACCTCTGACATAGGGCTCTTCCCCAGTAATAGGAATTAAGGATGTTCAGCAGCTCTGGAAAAATAAATGGGGTTTCTTATCACAGTTAGATGATCCCCCCAGAAGCACTAGGAACTATATTTAAGCAGGAGTATCAGGCATGGTAACGCTGAAAGCTGAAGCAACCAGCTTTTCCTGGGTAAATCTGGTTCCCTGGTAGCTAGAGGTATTTACAATTACCTAAGCAGAGGCCTTCCCTGCAATTGCTCATTTAAAACAGCCACACAGGCCTGTTGAGTTTATTTTCTAATGTTGTTTTGCAGCCCTATGCAGCAACGTCTCCAGTTAATCTACAGCTCAGGTGGTCCATTGCAACATCATGAGAGTCTTGGAGTTTGCTGTTTTCACAGTACCTGGACCAGTGCATGACTTAGTATTTTATACAGAACGCAATAGTAAAAAAAATAGTCCCAAAACTTTTTGAATTGAGAAATGGAACTGTTTCATCTGAAAAAAGATTGGTATAGAATGTTTTGACCTTATTTATCCAAATGGTCTTTAGAACTCCATTTTTACTGAAGTCAATGTTAATTCATGAAATAAATAGCTCTTACCTAATCTACATTTTTAGACACAAAAAATTACTCTTTATGACAGTTTCCAGGAAGCTCAAGCTAAGACATTTTTCACAGATTAATTAATCATCCAGGCTCATCCTCAGAGCCTCTTTCCCCATCTTTGTTAATTTGTCAGAGAAGCACGGCAACCACTGTAGTGCAGTCTGACTCGCGCTCAGACAAGGCAGGCTTCGGAGATGATGAAAAGTTGTTTCATTAAAAACAGAAAAGGGGTGTGCCAGATTCCAGGAGCCTTCACAGGAATGACCTTCCTGTACCCAGGTGGATAAAAAGAAGAATGATAGGCGTGCAAAGGACACTATGCACTCATGAGAAGATGGGAGTTGGGAAAGAGAGCTCTGGCTTGGAGCGGAAACAAAATATCTTTTGCCCACTAGATACAGCGAATCTCAAGTAACGGGTAAGATAGGGGCTTTTGCCATCAAGGAAAAAGAGCAAATGGAATCAATGTGCTGTGGTGATGGAAGAAGTAAATCTTCTTCCGAGAAGCAATTCGCACAAATGTCAGTCAATTCACATATAACCTTAACTTTGGAGACCGCTGAGCAAATGAATTGCGCATTTTCTCCATGTAGAGATGGTTTTCCCTCTCAGGGGAAAAATCATGCCGTCAATCTGGACTTTCTGTAAGCTGTCAGCGACCCTGCTGAGCTGCAGGACAGCACCCTGGGACAGAAAGACAAGGAGGAATATCCAGAGTGGCTTCTTCCCTTCTAGAAAGTGAGGTCATCAAAGAGAAGGCAACTGAAGTTTCTGAACTTCCTTGTTTAAAAATATCTTAGGCTAAGATAACAACAGTAATTTACCTGGCTACTTGTTTTTGCACAGCTGCCATTGATGCTTACACTCAAAACTTGTATTAAATTAGGAAATGGAGAGAGTTGGAATAGCCTGACATTTAAAACATCCAGGCAAACAAGGAGATGCAAGATCCTTACTGGATTTTTACTTATAAGCTTATCTAAAGTCGAATATACTTAAAAAGAAATCAAACATCACAATAATACTAATAAGGTTCATGTAGAAGCCAGAGATACCGTTCATTTAATGAACACTGATTAGCTCTATTCCTAGTGAGGCGCATTTAATTTAGAGACAGAACTTGCATGTCTGAATTTCAGGGATGGTTGTGTTGTGTTCAGATTTCCCAGCACACCAGGGATTCAGAAGACACCTAATTTCTAACAAGGCATTTTTACTGAATCAGCACTTTCTAAGCCATGTGAGAAAAACCTCCGTACCGTCTCACGGAAGCTTTGCTGCAGACCAAAGTATTCTGAGCTTACTGCGCCATCTAGTGTCACACGAGGGAAAGCGCAAGAAAATTATTTTAAACTATCTTTTCATTACATTACATACTTTTCCTTCAACAGATGAATAAACCACAGTTTCATCGCCTCCATAAGTTGGAAAGAACATTTATCGTCTTAATATGGCAACCTCTCTTTTTCAAATAACTTCTCAAATGTTAGCATTTTCCCAAATGTTAATACAGCCCTGTAACTGAAAACTTCCTTTACAACTTCAGTGTTTGACACTCAAAGTTGCTGAAACTGTTGTAAATTTTATCTCCTCCAAACTAATAAGTAGATCAACCTTTAACAGAAGTTTGCAGCTTTCTAAAATTAAGCATTTTGCAGAACTGAGTTGAGCGTACAGAAAATGCTACAGGACAGTAGAAAAGCAAAGTTAATGCAAAAAATCTCTAAGTTACAAAAAGTAAAAATCACAGTGAAAAGAGAGCCTGGCTTTCAGCACAACTGTTCTCACTCATTATTATCTTCTGAAATGGAGTAATCTGGCTAGTGCACACTCAATTATAGGTACTTGAACGATAACAAGACATGTCTAACATCAATATCAGAAAACCTATTCACATTCCTAAACAGTATTTATCATAATCAGTATACAAGTGTCTCAAAGAGCTTTTCAGACTCTCTGAGGACCAGATTTCTGATTATTCAGCACTCAAAACTAGTGTAAGGTCATTAAAGAAAATTCTTTTTATAGTTATGTGTCTAAAAAAAAAAAAACCTTCTGAAGTAACCAATAACGACGAGCTCCACTAGGATATTTCTGGACTACATCAAACCACATAAACTGGACTATGAAATTACAGCCAAGTTCTTTAACAATTTGTACAGAGCAACCTGATATTAAATTTAAGATACATCTGTTCTACGCAACATGGACCATATCAGGCATTTTGAATCACATATGTTAAAAAAGACTGGCTGAATTCTTCCATCCTGAGTGTTAAAGTCTTTCAAGAGTCCCTGGAATGTTTTACTTGGTCATGTACACAGGGGTGTTGACAGACCCATGGTTTCTCTGCCTGAACTTCAATCATCCACACCACTTGTAACTGTAATGATGCTGCCAAGCTGGCTTGTGGATGCAAACTGAAACTTGGGAGCACAGGCAGGGTGATGGCAGCAAGCAGTCTACCTGTACAGACAAAGGATAACACCTATTGCTTCCAGAGATGGCTGTGGGTACTGGTCAGTTGTGGGGGCTGGAACCAGCCACCCTGAAGGGGAGTCTTCCGATTGCATGATCTTTGCAGATTTCTTTCCAAATGAACACAAAGGTATGGAAACAACTAACTCTTTCCTCTGTCAAAATCAAGTCACTTAGGAAAAGTGATGGGAGTAAGATGGCTATGTGGCTTGGCCTTGGGACAACACTTTAGTTCCAAAGCATCTTAACTAGATTATTTTTATGCTCAAACATTTTTCTTTTACGATACTATTTCAAACATTAAAACATTGGGCAAATCATCCTGTCATCATGGCACTCTGCAGCCACTAAACACGAAAGACTGCCTCCAAAATTATTTCAGAGGCGCACCTAGTGCTGCAGACCCCACTGTGAAATTCAGGCAGTGAAATGCAAAGTCAGGCAGTGACTTAACCCCACTCAGTCCAACAGCCTCCGCATGCTCGGTGGGTGGCTGGTCAGACAGACAGTCCTAGTGACACACAGGAGGTGATGTGATCCCTCTCTTGGTACAAGCAAACTTGTGACTTCCATTTACACACATTTTCCCTTTGCACCAAATGTTCTGACCTGTATTCTGAAAACTAGGGCAGAACGAGTCAACCTTTCCAGTGCAAAAAGCTCTCGGTGGAGTTTCCTGACACCTTTCTCCCACTGCAATTGCCAGTGTCTTCTCACTCCTAAGACTAGAGTCGACAGGCTGTATTCGGAACTCAGCATTTGTTATATATCCTCAGAGCAGGATTCCAGCAGTTCCACCTCTCATGCAAGGCAATGAAATGTTAAATTGCAGACACACTTAGCCAGCAAATCTTTAAAAACCGGTATTTTACACTTCCCTAGGAAGGCACGCTATGGGTTGAGAGGCAGTATGCCTCAGATTTACGCATTATTCAGTGCAGCCATGTTTACACAGTACTGCTGAGAAGAGAGCGAAATACTTCATGATATCAGACTATAGGATGGAAAGTCTATAATTCAAGACAACAATCAATTCTGATTGGATTTTTGGGGAGTCTGGAATGCTATTTCTCAACTATGTAGAAATCACTGTGACAAAAAGCATCTGAACAGGGATTTCAGTGAATTCCAGAAACAACAGTGAATCCAAAGCAGGTATTTCAGATAGGAAGGGTGCCACAGTACCATAAGCTCTAGGACAAGGTTTACTCCAGCCTCCTGAGCTAATTCTCAACCAAAGGTTAAAAGACTACATAGACTACAGGAGAAAGAAAGCAGGAATTTCAAAGCCATCTGAAGAGACAAATTACTAAATTTAGATTAAGTGGCAGACACAAGGCACTATCAAGTGGCAGGTATAAGACAATGTGAATCTGAAGGAAAGAAGCAAAAGGGACAAAGACACATCCTCAGGCTGAGGTGAGAATTTGCAGAAGACACTGATTTCCAAGAGGAAATACTATATAGCTCGTCTCCTCCCATCACTTAAAAAAACACCAACAGAAAATTACTTTCTTTTGTCACAAGAGCAAATTAGACTGGGAGCTGTTCTATGACAACTGTAGATGTCTGGGATACCCTTCACCTCACTTCACAATAAGCTTTTTACCATCATTGATGAGGCTGAGAGAGTTGGGGTTGTTCAGCCTGGAGAAGAGAAGGCTCTAGGGACACCTTAGAGCAGCCTTCCAGTACCTAACGGGGGCTTATAAGAAAGCTGAGTAAGGACTTTTTACAAGGACCTGGAGTGACAGGACAAGGGACAATGGCTTTAAACTGGAAGAGGGAAGATTTAGATTAGATATAAGGAAGAAATTCTTCACCATGAGGGTGGTGAGGCAGTGGCACAGGTTGCCCAGGGAAGTTCTGGACACTCCATCCCTGGAAGTGTTCAAGGCCAGGTTGGATGGGGCTTTGAGCAACCTGGTCTGGTGGAAGGTGTCCCTGCCCACAGCAGGGGGGTTGGAACTGGATGGTCTTTAAGGTCGCTTCCAACCCAAACCATTACACGATTCTATGATTGCTACATTATCCGTTTGGATCATATAGCCTTACTTGAAAGTCTCCATATATGAAGCAAAATATCTATTTCTGACTTTCATGAATAAGAAGCATCACTATAATCTTAATACTCAAGGAGCCCTAGAGGAGCAGGGATGTTTCCCTTCCAGGCAAAAAATTGCTTTGTCTGTGATTGTCCCCTGAGGTCACACAGAGGCCACATGGAGGTAATTCCTTCCAAATAAGTAAGTTGATCTACTTCAGCATAAGAAGATATATCACTGCTTGGTACAGTTGGCTTCTGCAGCAGAAGTTAGGTAAGCAACTTAGCTGCTAAAACATGAAAGACAAATGACATACAAACTACACACAGGAACAGCAGGAGCAGAAGACAAAGTTTAATTCACATGGCTATTCCACGAAGGCTCAATGAACACTAGCTACATTCACATCAATCTTTAATAATAAATGTTTCCTTTCACTTGTAACGGCACTGTAACCATTCTGCTAGGCAAGCAATGCCCATTTCACAGGCTCTGAGCACCAGAAGGAGCAAAGCCTATCTTCCTTGTTTGCTGCTTAGTTAATTGCCTGAATGAAACCATTACCCAGAACATCACCACCTCTAGTAAAAAATATTCTTCCCCCTCTTCCCAGGCCTAGTAGAAAATAAAACCAGGAAAACCATCATGCTCATCACTCCATCTGTGCTCTTTTCATTAGAGAAGTTTTAGGAACATCTTCAAACTATTGCAGTCTTACTAAAGAACAAATGTAATTTTCAGAAATGGATTTCTTTTTGGTTAATATACAGGTTTAGCATGAAGATAAGCACTTTTTGCCCAGCCAGGTATATCAGAGGTCACCAGACACACATACAGAAAAACCTTCTATATTTCATAAACAGTTGCCTTATTTAACAGAGAGATGTCTCTACATCACTCTGAATTGCAACAAAACCCACAGACAACAGCAAGTGCTTGAGTAGTAGGGATCTGAATAGTGCCAAATGAGCTCCCTTTTCAGGCATAACTTATGACTTTGATGTAGCTTTTTGACAGATGCAAAAACCAGGACTCCATCAGATGGTTACATTTACAGTGTTTTCTTCAGTTTCTGAACAAGGACAATCAGGAAGGGAAGTCTGCCATTTGAAAATCACAGTGATATTGAGGCCTAGAACCTGCATTATTGCTTTCTCAATGTACAGAAAAAAAGGCTCATTTGCCAGGAATGATTTTTGCTCAAGCAAAAATCTCACTCAAAGCAAAAAGCTCACATCTCAACACAAAGCTTTGCCAAATAAACCATCATCTGTTACGCTACAGCGAGCCTTAAAAACCCATCACAGGACAATGAATCCGCAATAGTACCTTTCAAAAAGCAGCTTGTCTGTTTGTATGACAAAATAAGTTTCCCGAACGTTTCATGCTGCATGTTTTCTTGTGTCTGAGGACCAAAGCCACAGTGAATATCGATCCTACCTTCAAAGGAGAAATGTGCGACTGTAGGACATATCCATGGACATTCTCTATTTGAGACAAATTCTTCTCTGACACATGAACAAGTTCTGGTCCTCTCACTTCGTGGGTTAATCGAGGCAAAGTATGATCGTGTGGAGCGTCCTCATCTTGATAACGATATTTCTAGAGAAAAAAGATAGCAAGGAAGAACAAATCAGCTTTGAGGAGGCAATGCACATGTATTAATGTAAACGTGGGATAATAGGCAAAATATCAGACATTAGACAGTATAATCCTTGGATTTCCTAATCTGTTCTGGAGAGAATACTGCATTCTTTTTTTAACATTTCATCAAAGAGAGAAAATGTGGTATATCACAGTGATACACAAATCTTTCACCATCAGATAGACATCAGAGATGACATATTGTCAAGGACTGATACTGGGAAAAAAAAAAAAAGCCATGTTGATCAGCTGAGCTGTAGCATCAGCTCACATTTCACATCCCCACATTAATAACTGTGCACTTCTACAGCCGTTCTCTGCAAAATAGTTGAGTCATTTTCTATTTAGTACCAGGTACTCTGATACTGGAGAGCACACATGCACTTCCACAGAGCCACAGGCGGGCAGAAAACTACTCCTCAGCAAAGTTTTCCCCTTACCCTGAATACTAATTGGGGTGTGAGGTGTTGTAACTCCCCACCCCATGCCGAGGCAACATAAGAAACAGGAGGCAAGCAGCTTGTTCAAGATCCAAAACAAAGCTTATAACAACAAGGTATATAACACTAAAAATGAAATTAAAGGACAAGATCTGTCCTTTACCTAGAATCCTTTTTAAAAAGGCACCATCCACCTGGCTGATGGGCCCAGCTGTGTCTTGTTGGAGCTGACTGGAACCAGCTGGAACCGGCTGTGTCTGGCAGGGGTGGCCCTGACCTCTCCTCACAGAGGTGCCTACAACCATCCCCCTGCTCGCCAAATCCTTGCCTTTTATACCTGACACACATGCACACCATTGTTTTGAGGGAGAAGATTACCAAACAAATTCACATGGTGTGACGCAGTGGTGGGGGATGTTGAGACGTTAGAGCAGGGAGGAGGAGGAGGAGAGCAGGGTGTAAACCAGAAAGAGAATTCATAACTCTTTGGCAGTAAGAGAGGGACAGATAGTGCCATTGTAAATGCCATTTTCAGCTGACAGAGCTATGCTAAAATATTGGAATGAGCAGAATCAATGAGCAAAATCAAAGACTAAGGCTCATTGGGAAGGCCATATAAGAAGTCTTAAGTTCAGATATGCTCCTCACAAGGACATTGCGAAGCAGAGCTCTCTGCTGCTCCTGCGTTTCACTTTGACCGCTCAGCTCTGGGTATTACTTCATTTACACCTCCCTCCAAAGGAAATCATCCCAGTTTATTTCTGCCTTCACTCTCGTGTATGGAAACGATTCAGCAGTTGCCATTTATTTTCAGAATACACACGTGACATGATTTATTCTTTTCTTCTTTTCTGGGATATGCCTGCAACCCTTCACATATTCACTTTTCAGATAACATAATTAATGAATCTATAAAATGACTGGCAACAGACAAGTATTATTTGGGCAAGAAGCCATCAGTCTAATAGATGGTACTCCAACCAATGTCACATTAAAGGCTTGGCACACAGATCATTTAAGCCCCAAGCAATCAATTATTTTTTGATTCCAGTGAGTACTTTTTCAAAAAAGATGACTACTCAGAGACACCCTCTCTAAAGTGAGTCATTTGCTAAAACGTGATTAGGAGAAATAACTGCAGAATACCAGAGTCATCCTGTCTCCTCGGGAAATGGTAAAAATTAAAATGTCCAGTGACAGCTTTCCAAAGAGACAAGACAGCAGTGGCAGAAGCCATAACGAGCTTTGGCCAGATCATTCGTGTAGCTTTACAGCACAAGAAGCAGTGTAAGGTGGCACTAAAGAGAGAACATCTCTTTATGTCCATTAATAAGTCCTTTCCCCATCACGACACTGCAGTGTAGCTGTTGCATAAATGAGAGCCAAGGCCCAGAGGAAAGTGGCTCACCCCAGGCCCTGTGCTCCCGACAAGCAGAACATTTTTGTGCATCTGCACTGGTAGGCTTTCCCATGAAAACCTATGCTTTATAATTAAAATTGATCGTCTTATCTGCACATTCCCCTAACAAATTTAATAATATCCATGTTCATGTGCCATAAACCGGAAAGTTTACAGAACAGATTTCCACTTTTCCATTTACCTTTATCTCCCTCCAACCCCAAGCCCAGCCTTCTCATTCTTCACAAAGTATGAGCGCAGAGCATTTCTGGGTCAATCCTGTTATGTGTTTGCCTCATGTTCTTAGCACCAAACTCATTGATTTTCATACATCTTTCCTCCCACAGCATCTCTTCACTGAAATGCTTTCAGCTGTGAACCAAAACAGCTTGACACAGCAAAAAGCCAGTGGTAAGCCTGAAAGTACCAAACCAGAATTGAGACTCTCCTGCAGAAATGCTTCATTGCTCTCTATCACTCTGTCCTGATAGGGTCCTGCAAATGTCCTTGAAATTACCGCATTACCTAGAAATCAGAATTTTTCTCTAAGGGTTAATTCAAATTTCTGGAGGGAAAAGCATGATCGCACGGAAATCCTACTCTTCATTTGACAAAAGAACAGGTGGATGTCTTATGATAATTAAATTACAAATCAGTGCCTGCTGCTGACAGGGTATTGTACGCTGCCAACTAGCATCAGATATTTAAAATCCTCTGTAATTACCTATAATGGGGGAGTGGAGTGTGCTGCTGTGAATTTTTAATATGAACGTGCGTTTTTATAAGAGATCATTCTCTCTACAATGTGAGATTATTACAGCATCACTGCTCCTAACATCATACTGTCTAAAGGAGCATTTCTAAGGCTGTGTTTGCCAAAGATTTGTCAGCTAAACAGGACTGAAGATAATGAATCTAGCAGAAGGTAACGGTCAAAAGCCTTAAATTTCAATAAAGGCAGCTTGCAAGGAAAAAAAAAGAAAAAAGTGGGAAGTTACAAGTTACAATAGCCAGACTACTGCACTGGAATGGAAATTTGGATGTTTTTATAACCTACCTTTGACAGATTGTCAGTTAATTAAGATGGTTGCAAATTTGTCATTCAATTTCTGGCCACAGAGAACTGGCTTTTACAAAAGCCCTAAGTATTTTTTGCAGTTATCATCGGTTTGCTTTGCAGAAAATGTAAACAGAACATTTCATTTTAGATCAGCTCAAATTGACCTGTGTCCTAAGCTGCTGAATGTGGTCCTACTGGAGTTGCCATTCAAAAGCACATGCCTCTGTTCCTTTCTACATGACTTTTTGACTGGACCACACTCCAATTCAACACACATTACTTCTGCTTGCAATAGGAGGGTCGCAAAAGGAGAGAGCAAAGTGTGTTACAGGAGTCACAAGGTTCTACAACATCCTGTGAAATAAAAGCAGCCAGTGAATCGTGGTCTAAAGACAATCTGAACCTACAAAAGACATCCTGACATGTGTAAGGGGCACAGAGGCAAAAAAGTGATGTTGCTTTTCACTCAGCTGAAGCTTTGTAATAAATACAGCTGATAGATATTAATGGTAGAAAAAAGGTGCCACAACATACTATGAGACGGTAATCCATTCATGAGTGGATCCTGCTCCCAATCTCTCTTCAAAGCCAGCCTGTTAAAAATACTTTGGCTAGCACAATACGTTTTGTCAAAGGAAACAATAGCAATACTACTAGTTTTAGCTCTTACACATCAGCAATTCAAGTCCTGAATACCATTTCTGTTTTACAGTATTCCTCAGGAGGAGCCAGACTTCTGCCCCTTAGAAGTTGTGGCTCTTCATATACCCATGTAACCACAGGGGAAGCAATTTCTGCAGAAAATTTCCCACATGAGACAATGACCTCTTACAGATCCAGTTGTCCCATTGCAATTTGGGGATAGACAAGGGATGTAGTTGGGTCCCAACGCTATCTGCTCCTTATCCCTTGCTCATGTGCCTTTTCCCTCAGCCCAGGATTTGAGCTGCTTTGCAACTCCCGTGCAGATGAGTCGTGCTGCTAGTCACCTGCTGCAGCCTTGACATGGGAGCTGCCTTTGAACAGGTCAAGCATCACCCCTTGCTTCTGCATGATATTAGGTCCAGAATTCAATACACTGGATTTGTTCACAGTGTTAGCAATAGGCAAAAACTAAACCCCTAATGGTCTTGGTCCATTTAGTTTAATCTGCAAAGTCCCATTAAAAAACGTTACTGTTGCCTTGTCTTACTTTTGTGCTTATTTTTTTTCAGTGTTCTTCAATGTGTTGAATTTTACTGGCACTGCTCTCCAAAGGCAGCAAATTTCAATGTCATACAGATGAGTATCTTGAGAAAACAAACTTCACAATTTGCACACACAAGTCATTGGGCATTCATCCAATCATGAGTAGAAATAATGTTACTCATCCAACTGATTGCAAATGAGCAACACAGCTTGAATTCTGAATATTTGCAATCAATCTATAGAGTAAAAAGAGAAAAAAAATACTCTTCTCATTATATAAAATGGAAGAAATCACAATCTGCTTGCCAAGACTGTGGAAGTAGATTAAGGAGCTTAAATCATTGAATAATTATACTTATTGTGAATGACTTGCTCTTTTGCTTATCAAGTAGATTTCTAACAAGCTTGTCGCTATATCACAGCAATACCTTTCATCCAAGAAGCCCAAAGAGCTTTACAAGTGGTAGTCAAGACTGATAACATCCTGTTGAAAAATAGCATGTACATCATCTAAAGGTGGGTAAAATTAGGCACAGAAATACAACAGCTTGCTCAAGGTCACAAAGAGAATCAATTAATTAAGCAGTGGCAAAAATTAGGACATTTTTCCAGTCTACTCTTCTAAGCCCAAGACCTAGTGCAACTACACTGACTTTAATAATAATAATTATTATTATTTAAAAGTAAGGTTGTAGGTTAGCTGCTACTATTGTGATTTTTTTTTTTTCCCTCCCACAAACGTTTCATGAGACAGCAGACTTTCTGATGTCAAGAATTAGGTTTTTCTCTGTGTCAACGTAATAGTTAGCAGTGTTTGTTTAATTTATATTGTGCTATCTCTGATAAACACATAGTCATTTTTAGAAGACAAGAGTTTCCTGTAAGAATCAAGTTGTTTCACAGAAGGAACACTATCATCAGCACTGAATACTAAGAATTTGCATAGATTTTCCATCCAGTACGACAAGAAGTTTCTTTTTTTCAAGAGGGGAAAAAAAAGGCAAATATAGGACTTCTCTCAATTTACTCAAATCAGCAGATTTTTGCCCATGATAGGGAATATATGTTCAGTGTATCAAAAAATTCAAGTACAATACAGTGTACCAAATATGTTTTACACTATTCTCCTCATCTGTTTTTTGAAACCCTAAATAATTTTATTTTTCGTGATGAAGGGGAAATGAAATGGACATTAGCCAAAGTATCTCTTCCCTGTATTAGCTGGAGGTAGTTGCACCTTTCGCTCACAAGATGGCACAACAACCATCGAGTTAAAGCGTATTCTCACTTTGAAGTGTTGCAGGAAAAAATAAGTAGCTATGAAATGTCATAAAACTTCAAACGATTTTCACTTTGAACTGACCTGGTACAACATTATTACAAAAAGACGGCAATCTTTTCCGGTAAGTACATATAGACAGGTAATGATAATACACAAAGCTGGCAGCTGGGGAAAAGTCTGAGTTCAAATAAGCATCAAAAGTTACAAGTGGGAACCTATTGGTTTTTGCAGGCTTTAGCACGAACAAAACCACTATGTATCGACAAGATTGAGACTAGCCCAGAATGCTGCATTCCTTAAGGAATTCTAAATCCTAATTAAAACCGCCTGCATGCAAATCTGTACCATAAGGTATTCAGCTCCATATGCTGCATCGCATTTTGGACCTGTTAACAGCATCAGTTTAGCCCTCTGGAGGTTGCTACTTGCTATCCAATAATTTAAAATAGATTTTTAACTTGAAGTACTAGTGTAAAAAAAGACACTCTAAGAGGGAGGCTTTGCTGGTATTAAATGGTGAATGTGGCGGCACACTATAAAAATCAGTAACTTCAAAAAAAAAAAGTGCAGCTAATACTGATTGTTTATCTAAGTGCAGCAAAGGAAAGACGTGGGTGAAACCATACAATTTATCAGCACCAGGCTGTAGCCAACTCTTCATCCCTTTGTCCTGCGATAACTTCGCTTGCATACTCCTTTTTATAGTTCTCAACTCTTCCCCTCAAAAGATTTTTTTTTCTGATATATCCGTGTTCCTACAGCCACTACAGAAGTCTTCATGCCTCATTCGCTCCCTCCTTCGCTCCTCCTTTCCCCCTGCAGCTCCCTGAGCATCCCTAGAAGCACCATGTCCCCACTCCCATTCCCCGATCCCTCCAATTCTGCTGCTGCAATCCTGCAGGGTGGAAGCACTGAGCCTCACAAATTCTCTTTTGCCACCCCTTTCCTGATCTGAAGAACAGCTTCTGGCACAGGGTGGCTATGCTGAGGTTACTACTGAGCATTTGGAGAGACAGAGCTGGCAAATGCCACCAGTTGCCGTGTCTCAGTTTCCCTGCCAATAAGCCTGCGGTGGGGATGTAGCACAGCAAAACAAACAGCCTGGTTTTATATCAGAATATTATAAAGTAATCGTGTAATGTAAGAAATAAATAATATATTATTATTGCCTGAAACAAATGATACAGAGAAACAAACAAAAATCACAGAACAAATGGCTTGCCCTTCATATGTTTTCTGTACCAAAAAAACCCAGATTTTAATTTAGTCCAGCTTTGCTCAGCACATGACACAGCAGGCCATTTGTGTTTTGCAGCTGAAACCCTCTCCCCAGTCTTCACACTTGGGTGCCCTACTTACTTAGTTTAATTTATAAAAAAAATAGGACCTCTCCTCCTAGTGCACACTGCTACTGACTTCTTCACAGTTATCTAATTGTAAAAAATAAAAAATGTGATTCGTGTTGCTTAGTTTTGCATGCATCTATAATCTATTGATTTAAAGCTTTAACTGTGTATTTTCATTATATTATTTCCCAATACCCTTCTGAGCATCAGTCAACAGGACAGTACCTACTGAGTTACTTACAGAGGATAACCAAGATTTTCTGCTAACTCTGTTTCTTAGCCCTTACGGATCTTGAATAGATGTAGCTGTGGTGGGCTTTTTGGCCCCTCAAGCCTGCCTGGTTTCATAGTTCTAACCTGGGACACTGCCTGGCTATGCTAGCACCCGCTGGTGGTCACTGTGGAGAGCCCACAGATTGAAGGGATGCTGTGACACTGTGCTAATTCCAGTGCTAATTATGCTTCCTCAAAAGGGGGAAGTCCCACTAAGGGGATCTCTAGGGAGGGATGGCCTATAGGCATAGTCTCTAGAGCTGTAGCCTTTCCCATGATGCCCATGAGCTCATCTTATGGCCAAATATCTCACACAGTCTCTGGGTATAGTTTTTCCTCATCCTAGTGCTAGGCATGGGTGGTTCTTCACCTCCTGCATCTATATGTTGCCTGTGCAGCCCTGGTCCTCCATCCTGCTCCTTTAAGTGTACTGATCAGTCACTGATCAAGATTAGGGTTTTTTACAGGCAAATCTGAACGAGAATTATGCCCTTATGGAGCTCCCAGCCTTCACAATTAGGCGTATCAGCACTAGTGGAGGCGGCAACATTTTTATGAAAAGTCAAGGAGGAGCAGAGTTATTCCTTGAGGCAGCATTACCAATACGAAAAAGATACATTAAAATATTACTCTGAGTCTTCTCCTCCCTGGAATACATACATAATCCAGTACAGGGAGCTTTACCTGTCAATGCTAAAATAAGCCAAGGAATCTCTAATGTGTAATGGCAAATCCAAGGAAAGCTGACTTGAGATTTCTCTAGGAAAGAGAAGGAATAGAAAAATCATCAAAACAGGGACTGGAGCAAATGAGGATTAAGACCAAAGCTCAGGTGATAAATACAGAAAAGACAGAGAACTCCAGCATCTGTGCTGCTCTGGTTCTCAAAAATACTTGTGAAATCCCTAGGGAAACCATTTGTCTTATCTCCCTCTGGGGCTAGTTTGCATAGCAATAGCTGCTCCCAGCAATTCCTCAAGTGGCAGAGGCCTGTGGCTCTGAAGACGGTAGCCTTGCTCCCTGCTAGGTTGTGTAGCATTTCCATCTAGGGCTGTGAAGAGTCATTTTAAAATTTGAGCCTTTCACTGCTCACATATTCCTATTTTCCAGAGTTTTTGAATCTAAGTGTTCCCATTGATACCCTTGCTTTTCCTGCAGTCCCAGGTCTAAATGAAATCTAGGAGGAAAACTAGACTCTGCTTTTCTTAAATGAAGACTGAATTCTTAAGTTAAAAGAAAGCTATATCCTTAGAGTAAAATGCTCAACAGTCAAGGAAGTATGATTTCTTCATGAACCCTATCACATTCACTGTGTGCAGACAGGACAGTCCTTTGGGAACTAATTGTGTATTGAAAGACAAAGGAATTGTGTGTCTGTGGGATTCCAGTGTCATTTCTTACAGAAACTGGAGAATTCTGGACAGAGGCTATATGAGTCAAAAGAATGCTCTCAGGCTAATGCTATGGCAGATAACTGTTTCTATTCTTGCTTTGGCCACAAAAAACTCATGCAACGCTAGGCATTTCACAAAACCAAACTTTCCACAGGTGTAGAACTGAGGTATTTTTCGTTTTGAAAGGCCTTGGTAGACACAGATGGCCAGTTTTTGCAGAATTGCCGAGCATCAGCAGCTTCAGCTGAAATCAGGAGGAGTTGAGCTTTGTACAGAAAAAATGCCACGGAATCCTGTGCCCTCCAAGAAGTCAGTCTAAGGTAGAATTGGTATCAGGTGACATTGGCCACCTAAAACTTAAACATCTGGTATAAGCAGATCAATCAGGTTCACTTGCTAATAACTGAACATCACGATATTATATGTATATTTGTCAAAGAACTGGTCACTGAAGGCATTTTTTCTCTCCTTTTTTTCTAACTTGGACTGAAGACAGCTTAGGATTTAAGCATTTTGAATGACATGAATTTCATTCTTGATATTGCAAACTGGACACAGAGACTAGTGGACTCATTTGATCTTAATTGTTTTGTTAAATGAGTAAAAGTCCTAATCAGACAGGGATATTGTGAAAATAAATTCATTAATGTTTATGAGATACTTGGATATTGTGATCAGGCTCAGTATAACAAGAAAATCAATGAAAAAATTAATAATTCTGTAAATGAGCGCAGTTTGAATTGCAGGCATTAAATAATTCATGGAGACATATGTTGAATGTAAAATGCCATACGAAGTACCACTCCACATGACTGAAAGAAGCAAAAGGCCTGTGAAAACAAAAATAACTGTGTAATTAAAAATGTATTTGAGTTATATTGTAATACTACATTACAATATATGGCCACAGAGGGCCTGCAATAAAATTGCTTAGACCACCTTGATTCCTGCATTTCCTAAATCTGAGTGGTGAAGTTTATAACCCTGCCATCCCTTAACTGTTCTTTGAACACAATGTATACACACATAAAAAAAACCCTCATAAACTTTAATAGCATTTTTTACTGTGAAGAAGGTATACAGATAAGTACTGAATTTTTCAGTGTTTGTGGAAAACTGGCTCTTCTTAAATAAAAATACAAATGTTCTGTGTGCATAAACTTGAAAAATAATCTTGCTGTTGCCAGTCTGATGAACCCAGACCATTACCTCTAAAGATAATGTTCTTTTTGTATCAAACCAATATTTGTTGGTGCTGGAAAAGTTATTGCCAGTCTCAAATATCTACTATTTTTATCAGTCCCCTCTTTTTAAAGCTATGAATTATTACTAACAAAAAGATGGATTTAGTACATTTTAACTAGTTGTTCAATAGGCCAGCAAAACACATTTGTGTCAGGTGTATTTGCACGTGCTTGACACCCATAAGAGTCGAGATCAGCATTTCTAAAGCAGGGCACTTACTGAAAAAGCTGCTTTAGACCTTTGGATCTTAATCCTTCTACAGCCTTTCAGTACAGCATAATTGTGGCAAAATAGTCTGCGCTTTCAGATACTTTAATAAAGCCCTGGTTACAGGGAAGGCAGGCAAAGCAGCTGTCATTACAAACAGAATACGGAGAAACACGAAGCTATTGTATGAACAAGGGAATATTTGCTTTACTGAGGCTATTGCCAAAACCACTATTTCCACCTTATCACCTCTCCACAGACAGCCTAGTTCCTGATCTAAGGAGTTTATGGTTCCTGGGAAAGCTCCTTCAGCTCACTGATCTGATGGCAACACATGAAGGTAGAACTACTCCCGGATCAGGAGCTGGGCAGGAAGAGAGTGTCCCATTAAACTGCACTGCCTGCAGGTACACTGACTTTAATGTAATGGGAAAATCGCTTGGGCTTACACCCTTTGAGCCCACAGAGGGAATGAATCCACCACTCCTTGGGCCATACCTTACCTGAAACGAAGAGGGAACAGATTATCGTAGTCTCTATTTATTGTATTTAAACATAAGATAACAAAGGTATTTCCCCTGTTTTTCTGAAGGGCCAAGCAAGCTGGCCACCAGAGCCTTCCTCAGTTTTTCAAGTCCCATATGGCTTAGCCCGAACTAAGGCAATGAGTGGGTCATGGTGAATAGAACTGCAGGTAGCTAGCAAAATTGCAGGAAACAAAGGGATATACGCACAGATTTCTACTATCCATAGAACTGCTTTTAGACCTAGGCACCTAATATTTGCCTTTGTCTTATTTGGACAGGTAAGCACTTTTCACATTTGAACTTAAATGTGAAAATCAGCCAGTAATTACTCTGCTGGATAGAGACAATGATTCTGTGTTGGGGCTACTGCTATTTTGAGATCTCCTTCCATAGTCAGATTGGAAGAATAGGCACATTTTTTATTTTTAAGTGATCTGAGGACCCATGTTTTAAATAAACCAATTGGGCTCTCAGTCTCTGCAAATACAAGCTAGAGTCCATGCCTAAATGATCAGGCACTTGTTTTGTACCGTGTTATAGTGCATATCTGGCAGGGTTGGTAATGTCTGAGAAGTTCTTCAGAGCTGAAAAATGCTATAAAATTTCAAATTTATATTATATGGCACAGAAGACTCTGTGGGCACCAGACAATGGTTTAGATGGTAATTTACTACCAGTCCATTAGATTTTCTTGAAAATCAAGATTCTACATGTCTTAACCTGGATACCTCAAACTTTATGGCTTTTGAAATTTATTGCCTGAGTCTTCTCTTGGATACAACTGTTGTGTCTCACAGTTGTGTCTGTCTATCTGTGTGCTGAATTCTACAGTATTTTGCTCCTTTCTTCTTGATGAGGTTTTTAGGTAGGTTTTATAATTGCAGAAATCAGGTGAAGACAAAGGGGAAGGTTGAATGCTGTAGAAGTTAGTAAAGTTATCTCTCAAGCAGTAATAAATTTCTTTCTTGCAGACTGACCTTACCAATGTTCAAAGCCATCCTTCTTTGCAATAACGCTAGCTTAATTAAAAGGTTAAATCCCTGCTGCATTAACTAAGAATACCAATTTGAAAAAGTCTAGATATTGTATCAACTTTCTTTTCAATTTCTTTACATTTTCAGCTGAAGGAAGTAAATGTCTTGTATAAAATATCATGAAGAAAATAAAATCTAAATTCCCTTGCTCTTAACGACTAGCTTTCAGGAAGGCTGTATAAATGACTGTCAGCTGAATAACAATGTCATGGTACATTTTCTGTTGTTCTTAATTATTAGAAAATGAGGACAAAGCAAAACCCATCCTGGTTAAAATTAGATTCAGCCCAGATCATAAGGCAATCATGAGGCACTGTTAACTTTGAAAGGAAAGACATCATTATAAAATGATACCCAAAACAAAACTCACAGACAGTCCCAAGCAAATAGCTTGGGCTAGACACAGCATTTTTATTATTAGGCAGAGAGGGTTTTTAAAGTCCTGACCCAACAAATGGATTGATTGGTTATATAAATAAATATTTTCCAGAGCTTTATATGTGCAGTGGGCCAAATCCTCAGATCTGCAACATTCTTCTGGGAATATGGCCTATTTAGAGCTATTTGATTATCCATTTTCCATCTTTATTAGTACTTGACTAAGTGCTAGACGGAGAGCCAAAGACCTATATCTCTCTATGTTTCCTGATAAAGTGTCATTGTAAAATCCCCCAAATAAAAGTTATTTGTAAAACTCACATCTTTTTCTCTGCATAAACCACCTTTACAAGAGCAAGTGAGTCACTCTGCATTTTCTGTCAATCCTCTGCTACTCAGCTGATAATACCAACAAGGAAAACAATTTATTGAGTCTGGAGCTGTGATTTTCTGCTGAGGAAAACAAATGCTTGCTGGGAACCAAACTGGGAGCTACGGCTCATTTTTATCTTGACAATGAGAAAGCGAGCATGACTTTAACTTGTTGTTGACCTTTGCTGCAGTTGGATCACTGATCTAAAAGTCAGTGGCTATATATATAACATTATTCACATCAAACTATCATGTATAGAGTGGGAAAACCACATTTTACTATTTATAAAACATCTCTGCATGACCAAAGTTCTGCGAACATTAATCACAACTGTGTGAATGACTATCCACACCAAGGAAAATGCACCTTTCTGAGTGATCGATCTCATCTCCGCTGCTCAGGAAGGGATGGATTGCCTTTAAATGGTGCCACATTCTCGACACTAACTACCCAAAAGCCGAGGTATTGGCACTGGTGAGCCTCACTCAGAAGCTCCCCTGGCTCTCAGACCTGGAGATAAGCAGTGGACGTGTACTCCCCCTTGGGAGGTGTGTTTATTTTTTGGCGTAGTGACTCGGTTGTCCTAATTGCTACGTGACTAAACCAAAGCGAAAACTACCTACGTGGGAATTGCCACAACTTGTGAATATACATCTGTATTTTTGAAAGCTGATAATCTCCAGGTGGTGTTAAATTAGGCTGGTCCTTCTGCAGCTCCCTTGGGAAGGACTGCACCATCTAATTTCCCTTGCTACCATGCAAACTATTAGACTCAACATTGAACATAGCATTAGTCAAATCCAAATTGCCAGTAATGTTTTGGGCCTGTACGTCCATGTTCTCATAGATACTTTTCAGCTTTATTAGCTTATTAAAAGTGTGGCCTTATTAACTTTTTAACCACCAAAATGATGATTAAATGGTGCAGCAGGAAATGTTTTGAAGAGTTTCTTTTATAGATGATTAACTAGTGTTATGAGATGCGCTCTAGTTGTCTGAACAAATGTAGGATGATATCTCACTTTTGTATTGACTGTCCTCTTTTTTTTTAAAATATTATTACAGTAGTGAAATAGCTAGAAGCATAGGATCTTAACGCTTTCTCTTCTTGAACCTTCCAACAAATAAAAGTGTCATGGAACCACTGTAAAAATGTTTCCTTTACTTCTTATTTCACTATATTTACAACAAAATTCAGTACAAATTTGTCTCTTAAAAAGCTTGATGGATCAGATCCCCAAAATACATAACATTAACATGACAAAGTCTGTTCTCAAAGCTCTGAAGTACTTTGTTGGAGCCAATGTTTTCCAAGTGAAGTGTATTCAATTGTTGTGCCAAAATTTCTGAAGTGTTTTAGTTATTACACTTATTGTGTGAAAATTTGTGGTTCTTGAGTTCTCCCACCTCACTAACTTTCGCACCTCACTGCTGCTCATTTGCAAGTGTTCAGCACTCACCTGGAAATAGGTCAGACGTTTGCATTTTCCAATACCCTTGCATACCTTCTGACAAGTCTCTGCATGCTATCAGAGTTGACCTGCCTGTGAAATAATTTGAACACCTGCACTTTAGATATATATTGCCAAGCTATACTAGCTAACATCATATCCCTAAGTGGCTAATCAGGTATTCTGGACTCATTCTGTTCCTTGTTCTGACTTCAGGATGCTTCATTTTTCTCAGAAAAAATTTTATGCAAAAAAATACACACTTGGAACAGACTATATATGGCACATATTTGCAGTTCTATATAAACAATGTGGAGCTTCTTTTTTTGTGTCCTATAAATCTGAAGTTGCAAAAGGTGCCATTGCCAGGTTTCTTCTTTAAAATTATTTTAAAATAAACCAAAGAAAAAAGGGTAGCCATTTCCTTCAAAACATGAATACTTAAAGTGAGTTTATATCTGACATTTCTATCCTGTCATGTACTTGCTTATTTTTATATGTTTGCTGTTTTTCTGGGGTATATCAAAAATCAGTATTTGCTCCTCATTAATAGCATACGGAATTCATATTACTTGTTATCAGTAAGAAAATGTAGTCAGTCCCAAAAGACCATGAAAAGGATAAAAAACAAAAGATATCCCAAGTGGGATCAATGCTAATATCTGTATTTATTTATACCACTACCCACAGGGGTTTCACATTAAATTCTACTATTTCAGAAACTGCTTAAGCTACTTTCATAGTGAATCACATGAGGAATTTCCTTGAAAAAACAGGCTAAAGGAAATTCACATATCAGTCAACTGCTTTACTTCAATTGGAGTGCTAGTTTTTAAAATAATATTACCAGCTAACACATAATGCAAAACAGAACAGAAGATTTGAAATACAATATTTTGTTTGTTCGCAAATGTGATTATAATTATTTTTAAGACAATTAATTAAGATAGATACATTCCTATGAAACACTTCCAAAAGGAAAAATGTTTTATCACAACAGTTTCCACTAACTTAGAGTTATATCAAATCATGTAAGCAGCCAACATACATACATATTCACACAAATTTCATTTTCTGTTTATACCCTGCCCCCAAACAAGAGCTCATTTTATGAATATTTTCACCTAAAATCTCTTTAAAATATTTATTTTATATTTCTGTCTATTAAAATTATAGAAAATGAAGGCTTAGAAGAGACAGTAGTACTTTTCATTAGACCCAAAGGTCTAATGGGATAACAATATAATTTATTAGAGCTTTAATATAGCTGAAAAAAATGCAGTCTTTACTAATAAACTAAATTCGTTTTTATCTTTAGACATTCCTAATCTGTCAATTAAGTCCCAAAGAGAGAATTATAAAGAAAAAAAAACAAAACAAAAGGAGTTAAAGGATGATGTTAAAATTCACATTTCCCTCAAAGATGAGCGAATTCATAGATATCCTAAAAGTGCAATTGCTTATTGCAGTTTCTTGAACCTCTGTCTGATCTCTTATGCAATCCTTTATATTTCTAAGTTTCAAAAGAATTTTAAAGTAGGACTAATTTATTTCTAAGTTAGTTAAGCCACCTACAACTCATTAAGTGGAGAAATTCAGAACACATATCTGGTCTTAAGAACCACTCTATTTCTTTAGCCTTATCGCTTTCAGTGAAATTCGCTTGACAAAATTTGACAAGTCTAAGGTGAGATGCACAGGCTTAACAGTTAAGGGTTTGCATTCATCCCTTTGTGTGAGATGCTTTGCAAAAGCCATTTTAGTGACAATTAATTTAAATAACATGAAATATTCAGTGAACCCAATTCCCTCTCCCTGTATAAATGGCCATTTTAGCTGAGGACTAATAACACAAGTGATGAAGTGAATATTGATGGCAGATCTTTTCCTCTGGATATGCAGAAACCACCAACTGCAGAACTTTCTTCTTCTGTGGAAAATATGTTCTTAATTTCCTGAGGTTCATTAGAAAATCCCCAGATAGTGCTCTGTCCAGCAAGTATGCTCATTTGTGATCAACATCATTTGAATGAATGATCGCTGCTGATGGAGGGAAGTTTCCTGTGTTCTCAGCCCTCTTAAAATCACAGATGAGTTGTGCTGCTTTCTGCCCTGCTCCAGCCCTGCAGCACTGCCCGAGATGCCTCCAAGAGGTGCAAAGATCACTAGGAAGAAGCAGACCTAGAAAGGGAGGGGGGATGAAAGACTCCTCCCCCACCAAATAAGGGAGGAAGTGAGATTTGAACATTTTTGAGTTTTGCATCAGCAGCACAGACTACCTGAAGAGTTAGGGAAGAAAATCATCAGACAGTGAGCAAAAACAGAAATTTCACAAACACATGAATGGCCAAAGAGAGTTCAGAAATGAAAAAAACAGATAACACTCAAATCCCTTTTATTCAATACAATCTTTCATAAAAAACTCGTGATTTGGTGGCTAGATGGAGGAATTTTTAACTCTTGGGAAAGCTGACATATAGAATAGCAGTAACAAACTCAGAGGAGGCTGGAGAGCTGCAGAAGGAAAGCAAGGGCTTGAAGAACTGAAATGTGTCAACATTGCATGTAGACAGGAACAGAAGGAAATGAAACTAGCAGTACAGAAAATGCCTTTGTCAACTGTAAGAAGTGGGGAGATAGATAAAAAAATGATCATTGATGGAGACAGACAAGGTTAGAGAGGTCCACGATCAGTGTACATAATATTGCCAAAATATTATGTGAGTCTCTCTTTTTAAGGGAATGCTATGGCTCTGACATATAGAACAAAGTTTACAACAGAACTGTGTTTAGAGTGTACATGCACATAAATATACATGCACAGTGTTATATAATGTAAGCAAAGTTGTCAGTCACAGCTTGCACTGGGACACCTGTATAGACATCAGTAATAAACAGCATAGAAAAGGCTTTAAAGGCGTGTTAGTAAATTTATCTTACTGAATTTGAAATGAAAAGTCATTGGGAATGTCAGCTGCAATTTTTCTGTCTTTCTTGATGCTTTATAATTTCTTAGGCAGAGAGAAGACTACACTGTCATAGCAAAAATAGTTTCACTAAGACATTTAAAGTGTTCTTTAGAGGGAAGAATGCTGTTATTGCAAAACTTAAGGCACAGAATATCTGGTTTATTAAAAAGATTCTTACTAGCTGAGTGGGATCATAATGACCAAATGCACTAACTTTATTCATATAGAAAAATATTTCACTTCATAATGACAAACTCCTTATTCAGTTTGGTGGTGATGTTGAGAATTACCAACAGTATAAACTTTGATGATTTTGTAAACAGATTTCTTTACATGAAGTAAGGTACTGTAAAACATAATTTACCTCTAGTTTACTTTCTATCCATGACACGCCTAAATCCACAGTTGCCTTTTCCATTGCACATTTCTGTTATTATCAGTGGTATTTATTAAAAATTTTCTCTGGGACACTGATATACAAATGGGTCTGACAGGTTTGTAGATATCAGAAGCAGCAACAGGATAAGCACCCTTCTTACTGTAAGTAAATTGTTTGGCAGGAAAACCAGCTTCACCAAATTAAATGCTCTTTTTAACAGAAATTATTTCTATAAACTGGCATCTTACTTCTGTCTGTAATCTCAGCTCATCTGTTTATGTTTTCCAGTATGGGAAGAACAGATATTATTTAAGGGTTAGTCTGGATTAATCAACAGTATTTACACATTTTCCATATCACATTCTTATACTTATCAGACCACTGATGGCTGCAAACCTGGGAACAAGCATGGGGCATGTATGGGTACTTGCTTTCCATAACTAAGTTTCACTTACGATTTTGTTTTCTATATGTTAACTTTATTTATCTCCTAAACGAAAAAAATTCCAAAATATGAAAGAGAAGAGAAGCAGAACCCTTCAATCCAAAAGTAAAACTTTTGGAGGCAACAAGTCCCAGAACAAGGTTCCTCCAAACTCCACTGTTCTCTAACATCCTTCAGTTCTTCTCATTATCTTTGGATAACAAGCTATTTTCAGTATCTTCTGAAGGCTGAAAAATCTTGCTTCTGCTCAGCAAATTAAAATGAAAGGTCCAAAGCTGTAGCCCCTAGAAAGTCCCACTAAGAGCCTACAGCCATATGCCAGGCATTACGAGGCTAGCTTTAACACTTCATGTTACTGCAATCGTTGTTATCCAAAAAAATCTATGGCAACGCAAGGATTTGAAACTAAGTCTCCAAATCATACACTAATGCTCAATCACAGAAAATTCTTCACTCAGGTTCACAGGAGAAGAGAAATAAGGCCTCTAGTAGCTAAAACCCTAATGCCATGCACGTGATTCAGATCCGAGTTGTTGAAAATATGAATGTAGTCACACTCTTTTTTTAAGGATGAAAAAGAAAGCAATAAAATAAATTGAAGGTACTATGATGAAAAGTTCTTGAAATAGTAGGTTTTTTAATGGCAGGCCTGTCTATACCAGTAGGTACAACAGAATAGCATCTTTGCGTGCAAAACAGAGTCCATCCACTACACAAATTTGTAGTTTATCCAACAGGGAACTGACAAGGTGATATTAAAAAAAAAAAAAAGTCCATCACCATCTGCAAACAAAGTGAAGCTGACATTTTAAGTTCTGGTCAATGCATTTCCTTTTCTTCAGGGTCTATTTACACTTGATTTTGATAAAACTCTTACTGGGGATATAATCACCGGCACTACACTGCAATTTAGAATGAGAACAAGGACATTATTAGTAAAGGGAACATGGGTGGGTTGCAGTTTACTTAAAATAAAATTGTAAAAAAGGACTCTAAGAAACTGTATTTAAAGCCTAAAGAAATAAATCAACTCCACAATGAAAGAGTTTTCATGGTAATATCTAATATTTTGCTAGAGGCAACAGAAAACATACCTTCATTATTAAAAATCACCAGGCAAAAAAGACTTAAAGAAATAAGAAGCACAACTTTTTGCACATCACTTTCCTTATTCCAAAGGAAATCTGTGTGCAGAGAAGGGCCATAAAAATTCACTTGTAGTCATGGGCTGTAACATGTTAGGACCACAAAGACCTGTGGAATTGGTAAAAACAGAGAAATGAGGAGGGTGAAGGAGCATTTTGCACAGTCAATGGGATTGCTAAGACATGCTAACTATGGGGAGGAGGATGTTTTCTGTGGAGGTGTTACGTGCAGGCAGGCATGTCACTGAGCACTACAAGCAGCTACTCTTGCCCTTGGTGTGATGTTCTTGCTCCTACAGGCCATGAATTTGTCATTTTGCTGCACTTCCCTGTAAGCACAAAGTGACTAGAAAACATCTACCAGTTGTTTCAAGATCTGAAAACCTAACAGTATGAATTTGGCACTCGAGCATGCCACTGGGATGTGAGTAGAAATTTTAGATATGTGTAGGTGGGAAGCAGAGGCTTTCCACAAGGCAGCCACAGGGCTAATGATGGAAAATTGTATTGCTGGACATTCCCAAGATTGCTCTTTAAAAACAGTATACAAATAACCAACTATTTGCTGCCTCCTGTAGGATTGCAATCAGCTTATAATTTCAAAAGCTATTATCAACTCTGTGAAAACAAAGTATTTCAACTGCATATGAATGTGTTATGTGGAGGGAAGGATTGTATGAACTAGGTTTCACTCATGAGTTTTCAAAAAGCTACTTTATTTTCTGGATGTTTTTGGTTTGAAATCAGTTCTCAGCAGGTGAAATCTAATAGTCTTAACTTACTAAATCTATGTTAAAATAAAGGAGGGAAGAGGAAAGACAGCGATAGCAAAATTTTCATTAACTTGAACCTGATTCTTATTTACACAAAGGCTGGTATACACCACACTGGCTGTGCAAGGAGATTTTTAACTGGGGGCAAATCCATAGTTTTCACTCAACTTAGCAACCCTTTATAGTGGCAAAGGTGAGTTTAATAGTCTTGATACAAATAAGAATGAGGTCAAGTATAAAATAAATAAGGATGGAAGCCCTGTTGTCTGTGAAGAGTTCCAAACACATCTGTTTTCTTTCTCACAGACAATTCTGAAAGGTACAGGAAGCATTACACTGCTAATGAGCTTTCTTATATTTTACTGGATGTAAATGCCATTCTGGAAAACATCTGCAAATAACTGAATTTTATAATCTGTACAGTAGCAGCCTCTTCTCATTGCTATTTGAAGAACCTCAATAAAACTTGGTATTTTATTTCCCAACTGGACCATCTGCAATGTTTAGAAATGCAATGCTGAGACAATAGTGGACAACAGTCTTTGATTGTGATTTTGATGAAATTCCTATGAACTATTGCAGCTCTAATGATTCAGCCTCAGACTCGCAGTTATTGTAGGGTGAACTCAGTTCTGTCAGCTCCTATGAACTTTGCTGTTGTTACTGAAATCGTGGCTAAGGGATTCAGAGTATTAGTAATAAAATCTGAATTACTGAATTAAATAATAAAATAGAGATTCAATTAGTTTTAAACCCCTTATGCAGTTTTCTCACTAACTTACCTAAAAGGACTTAATTTTACAGGTCAGTTGTATAAGCCTATTTTGTGAGGGAAAATAAATGTGTGGTAAACTGAGTGGCCCATGTTCACCTACAAGGTAGAAGCAAGTTTAAAAAAAGGAGTGTTTTCTCAAAGTGGCAATCAAAGCTTTACTCCTGTGCCTACAGTGCCACTTCATAAATATCAGTCTTCACTAATTACAAAAAAAGTTAAAAAGTTATCCCATTTATTATTGTGAGGTCAGCTTCAAAATGTGAATTTAAAATGCTCAGAGGATGAAGTTACCTTTTTCCCCTAAAACTAATTTTTTTAAAGTTATTTTATTTTTTATTTGGATTTAACAAACAATTCTCAATGTTTAGACTTAGAAATTCTCTACATACTACTCTGCAATTCAGAATGAAAAGAAAGAAGAAATGAAAAGTTTTTCATTCAGTAAAGTTTGAAAAAAATTATCCAGAAGCATGTTTTACAATATTGAAATATTAGAATACAAACTGATAAATAGAAAATATATTAATATATTAAAAAGTTTAGTAGAACTAAGTAAACCACAATAAGGAAGTAAAATAAAAAATTAATGTGATCATGTCCTGGGGGAAAAGGTAATTAAAGTGGGTATGTTCTTATGAAATGCTCTTGTCTCAATGAAATTACATTTAAAAGGAAAAGGGAATAGTCAGTTAGGTCTAACACAGACTGTATTTGAATAACAAAGATTTTGCTGTTCAGCATTGGTACAATATTTAGAAACACATACTTACATTTTCATTGTAATTTGCAAGAAAAAGCTACTTGTTCTTAACATGCTAGTTTTCTAAACTTTGGTAAATCTGATCATTTCAACTCAGCCTATGATCATTAGTTAACCTGGGACCTAATTTTTATAAAGATGTACTGCTGGATGTACTATTCCTCTTTCAAATCAAAAGAGTATCAAGCACTTCTGAAATGACCTAAAATGTATT
This sequence comes from Cariama cristata, assembly GCF_000690535.1. Classification (NCBI taxonomy): domain Eukaryota; kingdom Metazoa; phylum Chordata; class Aves; order Cariamiformes; family Cariamidae; genus Cariama; species Cariama cristata. The sequence continues at coordinate 196,946 of NW_009612947.1, read as the reverse complement.
CAAGTCAGAGGAAGGGCTTTCATTTCTTTGGGCTTTCATCCAGACTTCACATCTAGTCTGAAAGATTGGGCCCTTGAATCGTAAGCAAAGAACAAATAGTGCTACTGGACTGGCTGTATTGAAGTGCTAAAATGGGGGGCCAGAGGTACATAAAGTACCTTTTTTGCCTTTTCAGTAATGATACTTGAGAAATGCAGTTGACAAGGGCTTAAAAACATTAGTCTTCAGAAATGTCTTGTAAAATCTGTACCTGGCTACACCTGGATTCAGACAATGAAAGCTCTGGGAACGTGTCGCAATTATTCAGCACTACTCCCTGAAGACAAGCATCTCAACTACTTGGTCCTTATCTTCAAAGCTGTTATTGATCTGGTTCCGGTACAATGAGAAAACAGTGACGGACAAAAAAAAAAACAGTGCACTTCTAGCACAATAGATTTGTCACTCACAAGAGGAAAATTTGTCCAATGACTTTCTTGAAGGAGGCTCATAAGACATGTAACTAATTCCTGTAAAATCTAGGATCGTTTTCAAACTAGTCTATGCATAGTTCTCACCTAATAAAAACACATAATCCAGAAAACTGAAAAAAACATTTGTACGTTGTGTAAAAAGCCACATGCGTGATGTTCTTTAAAGACAGAAAGGTGAGAACCACATGTTCAGTAGCCCCTAAGAAAAAGGGGAAAGATATAGTTATGTATATATTCAAAAATTAAGTGAAAGAAAAAATTAATGATGTATTTTTAAATCTTTAGAGTTACTCTCCAAGCTTCTAGAGTTTACCTTTAATTAAAAGTAGGCCCTTGTCTACTTCATTCTACATAAATTATTCACACCAGTGCTGTGACTCAGTGATAGGAAGTTGACAGCTCTGTTGTTGTATATATTTGCTGTACATAGGTAATCAGAATGCATTATGTTGCAAAGATAATTATGATGGTGTTTTCTATTGCCGTGTGATGCTGGGAGCCTCAGAAGTGTGTTTTTGTGACACCCTGCATTTCATATGGACGGGGAAGAAATTGTCAAGAATTTCCCAAGGCTCTGTATTTTTCTACAAATATATTAGTTACACAAAAGAGATCCCAGACTAGTGACAATTCTTTCTTTTGTAGTGGCCAAGTCATGTTACAGAAGTCTATTGTATTTAGGCATATGTTTCCTTAATTTGGGGGCTTAAGCAACACTGCAAACATATTTGGGAGCCACTCTGTTATTACTTAAACAAGCAATTCACATGAAAGTCCCTTTATCAGTGTGTATATGTGTGCACAGTTGTCATGAACCAGTAGAAGTACAGGGAAATTTTGATTAATGAATTTTAACCTCAGTAACACAAATTTTAATACCCTATACAGTCAGCATTGGACTTGTATATATGTAGATGATTTGGTATTTTTTTTCCCTTCCTAGAGACAAAGACTTATAACAAATATTTACCTGCCTGAGGATAGAAGTTGTACTACTAGCTTAAAGTTTTCCTTTCATTTGAAAAGTTCAGAAGGCAGAAATCCATCAGAAATGTTGCAATACATGCTGACATCATGCTAGCAGGTACTGCATCAACCCTAATTATACGGTGTTTCTTCACTCAGTTTTTCTGCAGTGTCTACTTGTTTCTGTTAGGTAGTGACTGTCTCCACAGAAAAGCAATTAATAGGAAATTAAACATGGTATGTGAGTTTGACACCAGTTAACAACAGCCAGCAATTAAAGGATGAATTTCACCCCTAATCTATTGTGATATATTGCATTTTTTTAAAGTTATATTCAATATTAACTGGAAATTGCCAATGAGGAAGACCTCGCAGGTCTTGTATTCTATCCTCTTACCAGTGCAAGCTGTTTTTAATATATCCAGTACTTAAATGTATGCAAGATTATTATTTTCCTGACATCCCTGTGTATTAATATGCATACAATATTTACTTTCATTTTACCAGGCAATGACTTAGAATCTATTAAATTGGTAAATACTAAAGTGCACAGTGCTTAAGAACACAATATTTTATTAAATGTGTTTTTTCTACCACTTTTCTACTTATCTGTTTCCACTTATGCTGAGCAGGATCTCCGAGAAGTACAGCATCTTTGGGGATTGGGTTTGCCTTGGAAGTCTATTGGAAGGTTTCTAGAGCTGAAAAATTCAAATCCCTAGGCAGCAGTTTACAAAATACGTAGGGATCTCATATCATCATGAGTTTTAGGCACTTCCCCTGCAAAACATGGCTGCACTGATATTTTAAGATCAAAAATGACCATCAGTCAAATTAAAACATGCAGCAGATTGCAGCTGGGTCAGGCTAGTAGAGAGTGTGACAATTGTCACTCCTTGCAGTGGGACCTTCTCATCTTTTAGTTACTTTTTTTTTAACCGTCTGTACAGCTAAGAGCTGTGTGTCCTGTGACTATAACTTTCAGAATTTGATCACTTTTCACTGTGAATGTTTACATTAACAGAGTGGAGTCACAGAACAGGCAATGACCTGAAAATCTATTATAACCTCTTTTAATAACTCCCATGGATATCCTGGCCTCTTGAGGCTATTGTCACATACGGAAGTAGTCACAGTTCTTCCAGTATTTAGCAGACAGTATAAGCAGTATTGTGGAGAATTGCTTACAACTGTCTCTCCCAAGGCTTCCATTCATTTCTTGGTGCTGAAATTAGGATCTCTATTGTTTACTGCCCTTATACCCATCTGTCATCACAGGTTAACGAATAGCTATCAGCTCTAGTGAGCTTGGAAGCATCGAGGAAGGCAGTGTTGGCCTCACTGTGTGCAGGAACAAGATAACACTTCTGTATTAGTCACAATTCTGTTGGGCTCACTACTTTACGTAGGGTAAAAGGCATTTTCCATGCTCCTCCTCCTGTGACCACCTGCATGGCTGAGTCTCCAGGCCCCAGCTGCTTTATTAAATAAGATTCTCCTAGTTCAAAATAATGCTGACATGCTTAAAAAAAAAGTTAATATGGATACAGCTATTCTTTAATTTCTGGGTCGATTTTTTCCTCATTGTTCCCCTTTTTGTAATCTATGTTATAGACTAAATTTACATACTCAGGGTTCTGAATGCAATGTCGTATTAAGACAATTTAATGCAATATAAAATTATAATATGTTTACTTTTTCCATCTAAAATTATTTCTAAAAGTAGAAGTATTTCTCATGAAATAAAAATATCTAACATTGGCAGGTAACATTTTTTCTTTTGCCATAAATACATTGCAACAGTTGTATCTATCGTGTGGATTGTAACAGTTGAAAGCTGTACATGGATGTGGATCTTATGAAAAATGAGTCATTGTTCATGGTAAAGGCTAAAGCTAGTCATAAGTATTTCTAAAATATATGGATTATTTTTAAGATCTGTTAAATTTTACATGTAATTGAAACGAAGAAGCTTACCTAAATCTTTCAAATATTTCTCATTTAGCAAAACTACACTTTCCTGTTATTTTTCAAGAGTAAGAGTTTTTGTAAAACATCATGTTAATATGTATATGATTTTTGCATATATTTATAAAATTCTAAAGTTTTTTAAAAGTTAAAATAAAATATGTTTTTATTAATATCGGCCTATTCTGTGATTCAAGACCATAAGCATTTTCACATAATGGAAGGCTTTCAGCATTGGCATTTTATCCTTAGTCTTTGTTGTAGAAAAAGCAAAGTGCGATTTATAGACATTTAGTCATCATTTCTAAAACAGTTATGACTTTAATGCACAGAGACTCCAACCAGGATTGGGTCACAGTTTATTTTGCATTATATGATTACAAAGATGAGTCCACAAAAAAAGAAAAAACTTGTATTTTATGTATTAAATACTTTCAATGTAAGTTGCTTGATTTTTTTTCATGATCCAACACTATATAAGAATTTTCTGCTGGTTACAGATTAATCTATAAACTGTTGCTCCAATTAAACAGCCTAAACTTTCCACTAGCTTTGAGGTGCAGGATTAGATGCAGAAATTGACCCTATTTTAATAGTAACTGGGTTTTATTTAATTTATTTTCAAGGGTTTGGGAATCTAAAATTAACATTTATGACTTAAGAAGGAAATGGAAGGGTAAAAGTGATAAGAAGTATATATTTCTTACTGATTCAGTGATTGAAATTTCCAGAATGTTTTTCATGTCATATATTTGTGACCTTGAAAGTCATAACTTGAAGCCACTACATTTGTTCTGGTTCACCACACACACTTGATCTGTCAAAGCACTGACTCATGAAATTCAGGTGTGATGAGTATATAAAGACCATTTGCTATGGAATTAGGAAGACTAGAGAGGTTATAAAGGACAATGATTTATGGGGGACATAACTGGACTAGGACTGGAAGACTGCCTACATCATTACCATTGTATCAAGACTAGAAGAGTATATAAAAGTATATAAGAGTATATAAAAACAATAAGAAAGTCAGATGATAATTTGATTTTTTTTTTTTCTTTTTCAGCAAAAAGACGTCTTTGGAAAAAAAAAGTCTACAAGTAAACTGGTTTTACGCAGTGCTTTCACCTCCCTTCATATCATATGCCATGGTGATCAAGAGAGTGCATTTTTACTTTAATTGTTCTTCATGCAATTCTTTCCTAAGACCATCAGCTCAAACATGAGACAGTTTTTATTAAGTAATGACAGTACCCCTTTCAATGCAAATATGAAAATGACCAAGTGTGACTATAACATCGTTCCAACATTCTGACATCTGCAAGTTAATGTAATATATAATGATTTAATATTCTTAATCTGCACTGAAGTCTGACCATAGTAAATAATATGAACCAAGTTTTTTCTTTTAGCAGTCTATTCTGGACTCAGTCCCATTTTGGTTTTTGGACTTAATCACAACTGTTTGCTACAACAATTTTTTTATATTAAATAGTGGGATTTTTCAACAGAGTACATGCTAAAAAATGGATCATTTCTGTGTACCCTAATTTATAAAAAATGTAGAACCTGATTTATTAAAGGGAAGTTTATTGTTTTTCCACTTCTACTGCTTTTACACCTCTGTATCAATGATGCTACATTTCTCTGTTTTGAGAACTCATATAAAAAGCTATTATTTAAGATATATAAGTGGCAATGTTCAAAGGTCCAATTGATTCTGTAGCTTAGAATACTCCGACAATTATTTTTATACATATATACATATATATTTTTAATACTAGAAGTCTATATTTAAAGATGTTTTCAATGCTGAATCATACATAATTTATATACAGATATCTCTGAAGAATGATTCAAAATAATGTTTTTATTTATATAGTTTTATCGTGACAGACTGCATGGTGATTGTCAAGTGTATCCTAGGCTGCATAAAAATAATCATGGCCAGCAGGTCAAGGGAAGGGATTCTGCCCCTCTACTCCACTCTGGTGAGACCCCCCTGCAGTACTGCCTTCAGCTCTGGGGTCCTCAGCACAAGAAGGACATGGACCTGTTGGAGAGAGGCCAGAGGAGGCCACGAAGATGATCCGAGGGCTGGAGCACCTCTGCTGTGAGGACAGGCTGAGAGAGTTGGGGTTGTTCAGCCTGGAGAAGGGAAGGCTCTGGGGAGACCTTAGAGCAGACTTTCAATACTATAAGGGGGGCTTATGTGAAAGATGGAGACAAACTTTTTGGTAGAGCCTGTAGCAATAGGACAAGGGGTAATGGTTTTAAACTAAAAGAGAGTAGATTCAGACTAGATACAAGGAAGACATTTTTTATGCTGAAGGTAGTGAAACACTGGCATAGGTTGCCCAGAGAGGTGGTAGATGCCCAGGTAGATCCCTGGAAACATTCCAGGCCAGGGTGGACAGTTGAAGATATCCCTGCTCATTGCAGGGGGTTTGGATTAGATGGCCTTTAAAGGTCCCTTCCAATCCAAACTATTCTATGATTCTATAATTCTATGAATTCCTCTATGATTCTATGTGATGAGGTCTTCAATTTGTGCAGAACTGAGGTTAGGCTGTTCAAAGGAACTTGAGGGAATTGGTCACATGAGTTTCATAATATAATTATTATAACAGATCCTTGCACATTTAAGGCTAAAGAGTCATCATGGTAGTGCAAAACATGACTATTCCTATCATCACAGCAACTGCAGGGGCACAACTCAATGTGTTATTACAACAATGTGCTATTACACATCTGAGTAATAACTGCACTACCACAGGGTTATTACCACATTACGGTAAGAGCACTGCAAGGTCATAACATGAGCTAGAAAAGAATTATCAGCATAAAATTTTGCCAGACATTTGCAATGCTGGAATTTCTTTAATAAAGGGAAGCAAGGTAGCATAATATATAAGACTTACACATCGAAATCTATCAGATCCCTCCATCTCTACGGAAAAGTACTGTGGATGCATTCTGGAGGCCAGACTCTATAGCCATTACTCTTGACTTGTGATGCAATGAAGTGTGTGACTTATGACCTGTTTGAAATGACAAAGGGAAACTTCAGGTCCTCTGGATGACCCACTGGCACCTTGGCGGTGCCCCCATCTCAATGCCCTCCTGTTCTCCAGCCCATTTCACAGAAACAGAGTGGAGGAGCTCCATTTTGTGCTCCCCTGGCCCTGTAGACTCATAAATGCTGTCCCTCTTTAGAACAACAGTGTTACACAAGAGTTTAAAGAGTGCTGTGAAGTTTTTTGAGATGCTTTCAAGGACAATTCATGTGCTTTAAAGTGTGGGATGCTCTGGACCTGGAGGTAGATCATTAGCGTATGTGCTATCCACAGAGCACAGTTAATATTAGAGTGGGTAGAGTATAAGAGATACTCAGGTGGAAAAGCTGTAGCACAGAGATATGCTGGATGGGCCAGGTTTGCTCCCTAGAGAGCAGTAGCATCACAGACTGAATGCAGATCTCTATGTTTGTAGGTAGCTTGGAGTCTGGCATAATTCAGGGTATAGAGATACCATGGCCAGTACAAATAATAAATGGCAATTTATGAGGATAAATTGCCAACTAGAATTTGAAAATGCACAGGTTGATGGCAAAACAATTTGTGATTGCTCAAATGATTAGTAAGTCAATTAGCTTAACTAGGCTGTTCATCTACTAAATGTGAAGCTTTTGAAAGTTATTTGGGGATGCCTGCTCTCATCTATCTCACTTTTCCTGGAAATGGGACATGACTATACTCACTGGCTGAATAGTTACAGGCTTACTCATCTCTGTCTCTGGAAGACTATTTGGGTTCACTTCTCTAGTAAACTGAAACCAATAAGGACAGATCTTCATATGGTATGAGCAGAGAGAGTGACAAAAAGACCTCAGCAAAGTTGTATAAGAATAAACTAGCTACCAGCCCTTTCCATGAAAGCTAAAGATGTAAGAAAAAAGTTGGAAGATCCAAAGTTACCCAAGGTTAAACTCTTTCTTTAAGCTTGATTCAGACTGCTGTGTTTGGGTTCTGATCAGATCTGTGTGCAATTATGTACCTATGAGCCACAATTCCTTGGCAGTAAAATGAAATTAAATGTCCATCTGCCTTAGCTCGGGCTCTTATTTCTTGCTAATAAAACTCCTCTCAGCAGAGAGCTGATAAACAAATTTCATTTGCCTACAGTTCCTTCTCAACAGACACAGCCATTCTTTTAAGCTCTGCTGAACACCTTCTCATTCTTCACAAATCTAACAGTAATTGAAGCTGTAAGTGTATGTACAGACTTGTAAGAGAAATAATGAGTTACATTTGATGTGGAATACAATGATTATCAATGATAAATTGATAAAATTAAAAAAAGTTGTTTTCCTGAGATTAGAACTGATGGTTACAGCGCATTCACCTGACATCATGAGCACAATGGGCACTTTGTGCAAGAGAAGTGAAAGACAGAGTACAAACTAGAAGAGAAAGTGGCTTGACATGAAAAGCCTATTCTCATCACATCATGATGCTATATTGGAATCTGAAACTATGAAAGAGGCTGTGCCTGTTGGAACCAGCTTTCAAAATGCTTTTCTACTCCCTCACCAGCCCAGGTCTGTCTGGGGTGCTGTATCACACCCCTTCACAGACAAGCAGGTCCAAGACAGTGTACACATCTCCCACAGGCAGCAACCCACAGTGGCATCTGTGAATCCTTGGTCTCCACCACAGCAGCACACCGCTAAGAAAGTCTGCCTTTGAAACAGGCAACAACACGTGCACTGAATGCTATTTTTAAAACCATCCTAATTAAAGGTCTAAAATAGAAAATGTGGTGATTGATTTTTAAAATCAACAAAACGAATCAAGCACATCATAAATTGCAGACATTAAAATACATAAATTACAGTGGAAGGAATCTGCACTCCTCTGTTAAGAGTGCAGGATGCATAGTCTACAAAGTGAATAAAATATTCCAAAACATTTTATTCATACAGGGTACAAGATTACAGGACAAAAGTTTTAGGTATCTAAGCAAATAAAATCTTGTTAAGTGTCATTTTTTTATAAAATTTGATCCAGGGAAGATCATATGTTACTATACTAAAGTAGAGAACCAGTATTTTGTTTCTTTCAAGGTTATATGAGGCAAGTCAGCTACAATAGAAATTTGATGTAAACATAATGTTTATACAATAGGAATTTTAAGGGATAGAATGTAAAACATAAAATTTGTTTCTAATTGCTCTTTACTTGCTGTTTTATAATGCTCAGTGAGAAAGTTGAATGGTTATGTAATAGCAGATTAAATTTTAAATCAAGTGCATAAACAGCCACTGATAAAACTAGTGCATAAAACATATAAGAATAGGAATCACCGGAACTGAACTCTCAACTGCATTCTGATGTATGGATTCATAGACTCAGCACAATAAAAAAAAAAAAAAAGGAAGTCCAAACTAGCTACTAGATTCAAATATTGCCCCCAAATTGTTACAATACATGAGTTCATCAGTGGTTCTTTGGTTTCTCTTATTGCTTATGTCTTTTTTTGAATATTGATTTGAACTTTAAAGCTGAAGGTAGTTGCATGACATAGTAAAAGGTTCACTTGTAGCATTGTGAGCAATTTAATCCCTCCAAAGAAAAATTTAGGCTACCAGTTTGCTAGTCTAAGGATAATTTTATTTCAATGGAGAAGCTCCACAGTAACTTACATACTAATTCTATATTACTTAAGTACAATCAGGATTTAACTATTTAACAGGCTTTTTGTACTCTTCCTTTCAGGAAGGTGTGTCACCACTATGTAGGTGGAAATTGTATGTCTGCTGTCCCTTGTTCTATTATAGTAACAAGCTAAGGAAAAAAAAAAAAGTAAAATTAATCAAAGTTGGAGGACAATGAAAATGTGATCATATTTAAGTTTAGCTTTTGAAAGCAGGTACCACCTTCCAGAATTATGTTTAAATTAATCTTAAAAGGAACATATACACAGAGTTAAGGGCAAGAGCAAGGTTTTGCAGATCCCAGAAAAGAGTCCAAAATTTTATATGTTAGCATCAGATTACTTCTAAAATCACAACAGAACTGGGTTAGAAAAATCTGAGGTAAATGGCTTTATGGACCAAGCAAAATCAGGCATCCTCTGGTAAAAACATTTTTATTTTATCTTGCAAAGAATATCAGAAAATAAATGAAGATTTGCCAGATAATATATATGTTAAAAAATGTTACTAGATAGACAAAATTAGCTCAAGATTTTTCCATTGTTAATGGAATGTATGAAGACACACATTAAGGGCAAAAATGGAACTTTGTTGACTCGGACATATTTAAATCAAGTGCACCGGATTTCCCTTTATCTGTGCTCTTTGAGGTATGCAATACATAATCCTTACATGAATGGATCTTTGAAAATCCTTTGCAGCAAGTTACTCTTTAAAATTCAGGGTATTCCTTTGCTCTCTATTTGTAACAGTTATGAATTTTATAGGAGTATAGTAGTGACTTATCTTAACAGTGCAAAACCATTAACAGTGGTGGTGACTGGCACCATGGGATTCCTGGAGTCTTTGAATCAAATTTTTATTTCAGTTGTACTAACTTTATCTTCTATGAGTCAGTTTTGTTGAGGGTAGTCACTTTTAAGAGTAATGAGTATTAATTTAATGAGGGCAAACACTGCTGTTGACTTGCTATTGCAACATCTCAGCTTTTCAGTGACTAGTTAAGTACTGCAAAGGTTTATTGCAATCTATCCTCTGAACTGGACATGAAGTGACAGTACCATTAGTTAGTTCAGTTCTTTCACTACTATCAGTCTAAAAGGGTGAATGAACAGGTCTAATTGTCATGAAATACACGATTCTGCCTCTATATCTTATCCACTGATTATTGAAAAGTCATGAGCTAAAGTGCTCTTATGAAAGTTGTACATGAGTGGCATGATTTTAGATTTAAAAAAATGAAACTGTTGAGTGTTCAAAAGATGAAAGAGATTGGGGAAAATAAAAAAGGAAAATACAGTCAGAGGCATTCATCCAATACTGTGAGGCAAAGGCCATCACTTACACATACAACTTGGCCTTGAAAAAAGAATTTTTATAGAACATAGTGATTTAACTATAAAAAGAACTCCGTTGTAAACATTCTGAGACAGGAAAGAATAACTGAACCTTCCATCACATTGATGTTGAATCTATAGAGACATATGTGATATTTTACCAAAATTATTCTGCAGCATATAGCAAGGAGTTGTTGGAATTTTTCTTTCAATTGTTACACAGATTTTGCCATTTTTCTTTTTTAACAAGGAAAATTATTGTACATTATTTAGACCTTATCAAACAGAATGAAAACTTTGATTGCACTGTTGTAAAGAACCAAGAAAGAAGGTCACACAGCAAAAAAGTAACAATAAGTCAGCAAGAAAAATAAGAAAATTTCAGTGAAGAGATTAACTGTTTATCCTAAGCCATACACAAAAAAAAAGCAACTAATTTCCTGTCTAAAACATGCTTTAAGATTCTATAAGACTGCTAACTAATAGGATTGCTAACACTGGAATTAGTTATGTCCTGATCAGACTTCCTAGAAAGAATGGACTGCCATGAATTATTTTAATAAGCATATATGAAGTCTGAAAAGATAAAGACGGCTTGTCTAGAATTCTTTTATATCTGTCTAGTCATCACAGTATCCTATGAAAATAGCATTACGTGGGATGAAGAAAGACTTGAAGAAGCTACAGCATTACTAGAAGTTGTAGGCAAGAAAATTTGGAGAGGATCATTAATTTTCTGGGGAATGTGAAAGTTCTGACATGTATGTGTGTATATCTACATACACACAAGCACAGAGATGCATATGGAAAGACTAATGTTCCAGGTCCATTGACTGGTCATCACCGGCATGAAAAGAATTTTTTTTGAAAATGAATTGTTGTGGGCATGGGTTTATGATCATTAGAACTCTTTTAGTTCTACTGTTATGGACTGTTGCGGACATAGTTTAAACCTGAGGACAGGCTGTTGTCTAAGGTATGACAGGTTTTGGGTTACCTGCTTTGCAAATGTGGTGAGATTGTGTCACAATCAGCCAAGAAACTGTGCTGATACAGAACTGATCACCAACCTTAACCCTTTTTTGCAGTAGGAGTTGACACCAGGGTTTTTTCCTGGCATCCTCTGTCCTTCCAACCCAGACTTACCCTACAGTTGCTACCTCCTGCCTTGTAACCTCTCCCAGAGCCCACTGGGTGCCCATGGACAGGGTAGATGCCATATGACTCTCAACCACATAACATTTTGCCATGCAGTCACGCATGGTCATGCACATTGGTCACAAATATGATAGCTTCCAAAATACCAGTGATGGAAAAAGGTCCTGGTAAAAACTTAGCTGTGTTGACTGTTACACAAATCATAACTCTACAGATATTGCAGGTTCACTACTGTTCCAGAGAATGGTACATTGACTTGGACACGTTTAAACATCGGTTTTGAAATTACATTCCCAACTTCTTTCTATTCACATTTGGTCGAATACAGTCTGTCCCTTAAATGTTTTATACAGCAGATTTTATTTTTTTTTAAATTATATTTAAAGTGTATATAGTCTAGCTACCTTTTCACAATGCAGTAGGAAAATGGAAGTACCTTCAGTAAGGTTGTAATGCCATCCACCTTCTTAAAATGTTGTCTATTAAATCAACTATTAAATCAAAATATCATGCTTTGTCAGTAACATTAAATATCTGAAGAAGTATATGACATTTTAAGGAGACTGTTACAGACAAAACTACACTGTATCTCATATTTCAAAGATCCTTTAGAAAAGAAGACCAATTATTCTGTCAGCTTCATTGTGGAAATCCAGAGCAACTCTGCCTATTTCATTCAGGCTAATGCTGGGCACCTCACTGGGGCTGACTGAGCTGATTAGTCTACAGGAGCCCCCTTATTGAATGCAACAAGGACTGAATTTGAGCTATAGCATACAAAATTAACAGGCAATGGGTCAGTCAGGCAATGACCAAGGCTATGTCCACAAATGAGGACAGAATTAGCCAGTAATACCGGATCCTCATTAATGCACGTTCATTTTTGCTAACGCTAACTGATACTGTGCTGCCATAGCTCCATTGCAATGGTCACTGTTTCTTTCCCCTCTCTGCACTCTGAAATTTGCTTCCCCATCTGCCTCACTGTTCATGGCCACTTTTTCCAGAGCCTCACTGCTACGGTTGCTTCTCTAGTCTTGCATTTCATTTTGTCTGAGAAACATCACATTCCTGTCAAATTACTTGACATCATAGCTGGGTGCCCAAGGAGGTGCTCGTTCTGTTGGGGAGGGTACATTATAGCTTGAACAAAATCTCTGAAATTTGTTTGTCTTTGCTAAAATCCTAGGAAATGTCACTGACTCTCCATGTCTGACCTACTATACTTAAACATCTGTAAATTTAATGAAATTTTCTTTCCTTATACCGAAACACGGTATGTAACTACTTGGAGCTGTTAACTGTACACTAAGTTTATTTTCCTCCTTCTACCTCTTTAAGGTTTTGGAACTTTAGTAGTTCTAAAACCCAAAATGTATGAGGAAAAGCAAGTGTATGAAAAGATAAATGAATGGAGTTTATGTCCACTTTTAATCACAGTCTCCAAAGAAGGAGAGAGGAAGCAAAACAAATGTAAAGGCAAGCAAGACGGTATCTCTATTGTATGTATCCTCTCTCCAATTCCATAGGGAGCTGTCACTAATAGTCAGTAATAACTCTCATTCCATGATGCTCATTCAGTTTTTCTGGACTCACAGTACCACTCTATGAAATGTCTTAGAATACATCTTATTAGCCTTGTGTAAGAAATACAGGTGGTTCTTCCAGGAAAATGAGTGAGATGATAGACAGGAACATGGAGCACACTAGAGAATCATCATTTTTCAATTGACCATAATAAAAAAAAGAGGTAAAAAGTGTAAAGAAAAAAAATTCTAGAATTATAGAAGTGAGGATTTTGCTTAGCAAGCATTTATGTGACTATATTTCACAATATAAAAATAGAAAAAAGAAAAATAAGCTATCACTTTATTTTAAAACCCCACATTTTAAAGTCTCCTTTTTTCAAAGCACTGGAAACTTGTAGACCTTTGCTTCTTGAATTAATAGAAGAGCTGACAGAATTAGCAGATTGTTATTCTTCACATGAATCATCACTACTGTAGCAAGAGACATTGCCATTAAACTTAGACACATTTAATGAGTCAAAAAATGTAGTAAGATTCAGGAATCTTGGGTTGATTTTCAGATTCTAAAATTTATTGATTCTTGCTATTCTTTGGTCATTTTAATATTTTTAGGTAAGGGCTTTAAAATTACATGAAAAGTATGAAAGCAGAAACTGTCCCAGACTTGGGTCCCTTTGGCACCTGCATATGCATTTCTACCTCTTGAAAGTTTTTATTAAAATAATGTGCAACCCATCACTTGTCTTCTAGGTTCTTTTTTCTTTTCTTAGCAGTTTTTCTGTTGGGACACTATCAGGTTTCATGGCTATTGGGCATTCTAAAGTAATTTTAAAATACTAAACATGGTACAAACCAAGCTACTCTGAATGAGTTTTAGTTCAGAAACATTTTTTTTTAAATGTTCTACAATCATGAGTGATTTCTTTCTCATCTTTGAGCTACTATCCATAGAACAAGAAAGCAGAATAATTTCTCCTACAGAATTGAATTCAAATACCTTTTAAATTCTTTTAAAAGACTAGATGTGGAGCCAAATTCCTCTGTGCAATTACCAGCTTGCAGGTGACCAGGAGTTCTTTGCTTTCTTTCATGTCTTACATAAATTATCTGCCTAGGAATCCAACTCTTGCAACAGAGACCTGGAACAGCAGTGGACTCTGGCTGCATAAGTCAGTGTCCTTCAAAAGCATCTTTACAGTGAGTATACTGCAATTTTAGATGAAATGGTACTTGTGGATCTCATCTTCACTGTGCCTACTGTTAAATAATACTAAAATTGAAATGAGCTTCACCTTATATCCCTGAGCTATGCCTTGCATTATCTAGGCCAACATCTTCACTCAAAAAGGTGCTTATGTGTTTTTTTCCCCAGAAGGTAGTCATCTATATCATCTTAGTTCATATATAAAAACCTTCACACATCCTACATGTCTGTTAAGCACAAGTCAAGCAGAACTTGACAATTACACAAAGAGTACAGTCAGACAAGGATGACCAACCAACTCAAGGATGGCCAACCTATGACCTGTGGACCAAATCAAGGCCATTAGAAAGACTCATACAGTTCACAACCCACTCACTGTCCTCCTGTTGTCTCAGTAGCATTGGTGAGAGGCAAACGATGTCATGTGAAAAAGAAATCTGCACATGATAGTTGGTCTGTCAAGGCATATAGCCCCACAAACTGGTTGGGCTAGTATTGAGGTAACTAAAATGTTGAACTGTTTTAATTTCTTAATAAAATCTCTCAGAAGTCTGCTTGGATTCCATGTCTATCTGGTTCAGAATGGTATTTTTCATAAATATCCCTCTTGATTTTGATCTCCAGCTTAGGTTGGAATAGGTTGAATATAGGTTGGAATATAAAATATTTCTAACTACCAGGAAAACAAATGACAGACTTTTGTTTCTGAAATTTGTATGAAAATTTGTAGACAAGCACTTTCCTTACAATTGTTCTGATGGAAACTGTTGGAACCCAAGTATTTAAAACAGTATGAATCTAGAAATAAACCCAAACACCAATGACTGTCATTGTCTAAGTGAGAAAAACAGAAAAAAAGTAAAATATTTTGTTTTCATTAACTACTTTTATCAAGTTTCAATGTAATATATATTATAAAATCAGAAGCTCAAACCTCATTATCAGTTTATATACAAAATACCATGGGGTTGGTTACTGGTCACTTTATCAATTACATTTACACCATCTTAACAAAATCAGATAACACACATCCTTTTTATTATTGATTTTATTAGTAATTAACAGTACATGATTGCATGTTATGATCAGTTAGGGTTTTTTTGAGTTTAGTAAGAACACTACTCATTGCTGGCAACTAGAAGAAATAGCAGAAGGATTAGGTCAAAGTTAAGAAATGGTTCAACTCCAACTTCCCTACATGCAGCAAATAAACTATATCAGCAAGTTGTAGTGATGTCAGATGTTTTTCCAGTGGGTAGAAATATTGCTTTGATTTCTTAGTGTGGTAAAGCTGGTGCTTTCTTTTTGTAAATATTAATCATTACATTCAAGATACAATAAAGAAAAATAGAAGGATTCTAACAATAAAATATTGATAAATTAAAGCATTCTTGTGTAAAGGAAGATTCAAGATACAATAAAGAAAAATAGAAGGCTTCTAACAATAAAATATTGAGAAATTAAAGCATTCTTGTGTAAAGGAAAAAGGAAGACAGCCAGAGCTATCCAACTGAGAAAGGTTGATGCAGCTGGGGCAGCTGAATTTTTTACTTATGGGAAAAGAGATTTCTGAGCTTATCTTGTTCTTAATGGATAATGTGATACTCAAATTTATCTTAATGCAAGTTTCCTCAAGTGCTTTCCAACAGACATTGTCATTCCTGGAAATCATAGTCAAGAAAATTTCATTGTTATTGCTGCTTTAACAAATTAGTCAATTTAGGAAGTCTTCTAGCAATTGAGTTACTTGCAGATTGAGTACTGATTGCTCCAGCTCTTATAGTTTAATGGGTCTGTGACCGTAATGACCTTACAGATATATTGCTCCAGGCTCTCTACCAATCTGTGTCTCAGCATTGAGAGAGAGGTGACTCAGCAGCCAAGTCAAAAGACAAAATTCACTGGGTTCCTGAATTATGTTTTGCCTTGCATAGTGTCTCATCCTATGCTTGAGACAAAGTTATCTCTATGCTCTTGGGATATTTAGGGGAAAGTCATCTGCACTCAGTATATCAGAGAATACACGCAAAGGCTTAAAAAACCACCATGTGATAGAGATTTAGGGGAGACTGCCCATAAATATATCTGGTACTCATATACTTGTTAAGGCGGCAAAAACATCTTGCACAGGTCACCTTAGGGTATACCTGGGAAGAGTCTGGTAGTCTTCAGCAGCAAGAAAACATGCTGAAAAACATCCTTGAGGGCTACAGAGTACGACTCTTGATTTAAGGAGGTGGCAGCTATGTAGCAAAATGGACTGCAATTTCCTTGCCCCCTCTTCACCTCATCCACAAGTAATCTCCTAGTCTCTTACAGAAAGCTCTGATAGTCAGATAAAACTAAAATACCCAGTCCTTGGGTCTTTCACCTACAGTTTGCAGAAGTGGTGAAGAAATAAAGTAATTAGTTTTTACTTACATTTAGTAACTTTTAACAAAGGTACAATGAATTGTCAGCTGCATTTCAGGAGAATGTATCTAGCATGCAAATACAAGGGTGCAACTTCTGACACTTCAACTTTTACTCAGTGCAAGAGGTGTTTGGGGTTTTTTTTCAGTTTTAAGCTGTGTTGAGATTAGAGGAATGCTGCATGGTGTGATTATTTCTGAGCTTTGCCCCAAAGCCTCACTTCTCAGGTTGAAGTCTTTTCAAGTCTCCTTTGCCATTGACAGGAAGTGTACATCCAGTATTAATGAGATGACAAATTCATTTAAAAGTTTCTGGAGGAAAGGAATATTTAACTAGGAAGGTATGATCATATCTTTGTGTAAGGCAGCTTTTTGCAAAGTGTGAAAGAATGAAAACGCTCATTACAATCACCATGTGCACAAAGCCAGTCTGGTTTGCTCAGTAGTTAGAAATAATGCTCATTGCTTTCACACAGACCTGACATTATACTCAGTGTAATTTCAGTCTAACGTACGAAGTGCAACATAGATCCTCCTTTCCTAGAAGCACTTGTTTGTTGCAATGTTGATTCAGCTCCTCTAATTCTACAGATTGAGTACATGCAGTCAGAGTTTATTTGGGATAACTTACGTTAAAACAGTTACAAGGGATAGAAGCAAAAACTACAAGATGACTACTAGGAATAATTTAGTTCTTTGTGTGGACCCCTTAGGATGCAAATGAACACTCAGCTACGGTTTCTGTAAACTAGTGCCCAGCTGTCAATGTGTTATAAACATGTCAACATGTTATATTACTTCCTCAAATCTCTACTTGCTGTGATAAGTCTTAGGGTAAATTCAAAGTAGAATTTGTAGATCTCATTTGTTTTCAGTTAATTGCACTAATTAACTGATGATAATATGGTATCAAATAGTAGTAGCGATGTTACATAAACAGTTGTTCAAGGACATTCATGATTTTTTCCTAGGACTTCACCAGACAAACTAGACTAAACACCACAGCTAGAATAGCACTGAGTTTTGGGGAAACTTGCTTTTTGGAAAAACATATAAACTAATTTGTACCCACTCTTTGTAAACTCTTTGAGATAAGGAAATCCTATATGCAAAATATTTTTTTTTGTCTGTAAACAACAGTGAAGTACTTATATAGTCCTATAAAATAATTAAAGAAAAGTAACTGCGAGATTCAGGTATAACAATTGACTTCAACTTTATCTGTCATCATCAGATAAATAACCAAAAGTTTCCCACAGCTGTAGGGTTTCTTGTATCTATTTAACTCATGAAGAATTACAATATACAAAGGTTATTGTATTTTTAATAACAATGTAATTAAGCATCTCTCAACTGAAGCAGTGCCTAGAGGTATTCAAGTTCATTTCTGCAGATTTTCTATCAAAATATTGACTATTTCTGCCACCCAGTAACCAGTAACTACAAGACCCATCTGGTTACTATGTCCCAGTTTTGTGTGCCTCACAACCAGAAAGATATTGGAACAAGTTCAGTGGAAGGCCAAAAAGATGATTAGGGACTCGAAGCACATGATACAGAGAAGTTGAGAGAGGAGTTTGTACAACCTGGACAGAAGAAGCGTGAGGAAGGAATGTTAGCCTTCAGCTACCTGATGGGAAGTGATGGAGAAGAAAGAGTAAGACTCCTCTCAGAAATGCAGAGCAAAAATACAGAATTCAACAAACAAAAAGTACAACAGGGGTGGTCAAACACTGGAACAGGTCACCCAGAAAGGTTGTGAAGTCTCCATCCTTGGAAGTATTCAACACGTAACTGGACAAGGCTCTGGACAACCTGATCTAACTTTGAAGTTGGATGTAACTTCAAAATTCAAAGTTGTTTCTACTTTGGTTGGGCATTGGACCAGAGATCCAATTCAGAGATCCCTTTCAACCTGAATTATTATATGATGCTATGATTTTCAGAAAAGATTAATTTTAATTTGTCTGTTTCGCCTGAAAGATTAACTTGTTAATTTTTGTTTTTACAGGGAAATGTTATAAAATCATCTTATCAGCCTAGAAAAAAAAACTTTGTCAGTGGAATTTAAAATCTGAAAATATCTCCAACTTTCATTCATTGAGTCTATGTCCTTTAAAGATACATTTCTACAATAGTATTACTGGTAGTGATATCGTCATAGCATAGGAAAATATTCATAAAGACTGCAAATTTTTATGATAAAAGAAAATTACAGAGGGAAAAATATTGAAATCTCATCCTTTCAGGCATTGTTCTGAGTCACTGGAAATAGTGGCATTCAAATTTTCCAACAGTTCTTCCAAAATGAGGAAACAATGAAAGATTATTTGCATAAATTATATCCTGCTAGGTATAACATAAAAGTGTAAACCCAAGAAACAGGCTCCTGCAGAAAGAGTTGCTTTTTTGAATAAAGTTTTACAGATTGTTCTAACAGGGAGTGAATTTAATTTCTGAACACAAGAGCAAATTAATGAGCACATAGGTTTTACACCACTGCTTCTCAAGCAAGCCAAAGTCTCCTCAGAGAAACAGTAGCAAGTCAAATATTTGTAAAGCAAATGCAGCACTTCCTTTAATTCCCAGATGGCCCGAATCCAGATTTCCATACATGAATTGGAGTAGAAGGAAGAGTGTTTCCATGACCTATAGAAGCTTATTTCATCTATTGCCCAGTGCAAATTATACATTGTTTTCTGTCTTCAAGGCTGTTCAATGCAGCCTATAGATGTTAGTCTTTCCTACACAGATGAGGGCTCATGCTGCACCAATTCTGATCAACAGTACAGAGCCCAGTGTGACAGTCGTTACTCACTAACTTACGGGGAAAACTAAGCTGCAAAAAGAAATTGTCAACAGAGAAAATAAAAGTACTAACAGGAAAGAAGAATAGAAGAGCCTTAACATATATCCACGGAGTTGCAATCTAATGTAAGTCAGCCCTGTGATCTCTTTTGTCCTGGAGCTAGAGAGCCTCACTGAGCTACAGAAATCTCATTAGTGACCAATGGTACAAATTATAAACATTTCCTGCACTACAGCCAAATCCTCTCTTTTCCAGATTACAAAGGTTACTCTCCTTGGTGCAGACAACATTTAATTGCCAACCACTACGACCTGCACAGGATACAGCCTCAGTTGTTGGCAGAGATGGTTTCATGAATTTGTGGATTTGTCTCTTCACTATCCCAATCCGCCTGATGGAAGAAAACCAAAAGCTCTCTGAACCCCTGGATACTCAGCTTGACACGACATTAGTGCTGGACAGTTTTATGGGGCACCTCCAGAAGAGCCAGGCAGACGACTGTACCATGTGATGCAGGAATGACCTCTGCAGAAGCTCAGGCTGTAGGTGAGATGATAGAAGGCAATGGCGGTCCTGACATCCCAGGGCTCCCTCCATGCTTGCCCAACACTGGGCAAATCCATGCCTGAGGTGATGACATTTAGGTCCATCTGTCACAAAGCTCTATGTTTGAGTTTCCCTGCACTCAGCCTGCTGCCAGTGCAAAGCCTGGAGTTCTGCCATGCGGGCAGGAGGAGCCCATTACACTGTGAAAATCATTTTCGTATCTCCAGAAGCCAGAATTTCCCATGCCACAGGGAAGAACATTAGCTGTATCTGTTCCATTCATTATTTCAAAAAAACATAAAAATGAAAAAAGCTTAATACCCAGAATCCTTTTATTACAACTACTGCCATTTTATATACCCAATATAAGCCATTTTATCTAGGTTAAAGGTTAAATGTTGCAGTCAAAAAAATTGAAAAAATAATGCATAAAATAGATATTTTTATTTAAAATATGCTAACCTTAGGAAAAAAAACTCATCTAAAAATCGTGTAACAAGTCACAAATGTCAAAAAAGGGTGATTAAAAGGAAACAGGATTTACTGATGTTTTGTTTCATGCTTTCATTGTCTTTTCTTGCAGTTTCCTTTAAAAGTAAAACAAAGATTCTTAAATCAACATATATTTCCATTAGCTGAGACAATCAGAAAAAAAAAAAAACCAGAAAATAATTTGAGATCTGCACAAAAGCTACAAAACTTGTCATTGCTATGGGATAAGAGGGGAAGAGTCCAGATTCAAAGCAGAATATTAAGTAACATGGCAAAAGGGATCTCTCTGGGTTTTGTTTAATTACGATGACTATAATTAAACAAAAAAAGGGACCTGCATTTTGAATATTGTAACTCAAATGAGCCCAAGTCAAACAGCTGCTTTATTATCTTAAAAACACAGAAGAGAGACAGAAGGTGTATAGTTGGTGTCAAATGCTGCTGGCATTCTGTCACATTTATAAGTCTTAATTTACATATATGCACCTACTTGCACTTTATAGGAGCGAAGGTCAATTACTGCAAGCATAATTAACATCTTACTGCCAAAAGTTGTTGAGCTATTTAGGCAAAATGAAGGTTTTAGTAACAGAACATGATAATTAGATGCTGTATTAAAGGATGAATAATAAAATTTAGGATCTAAAAAACTTGGCTCATTAAGAATATTGTTGGTTCCAAGAAAAAATAATTTTATTTAATAAAATCAAAAGTAACAGAAATGACTGCATTTTGTAGCATAACTGGGGGAAAAATTGTGTGAAAGTCATGCAAGGTAGTGTGAAACAAGTTTGAAGAAAATGTTCCACAAGGTAGAGAAACTGATGTACGACTGTGTCTGAACAGCAAGAGCAGGAGTGGGGGGACTTTTAGGGACAGCTTTTCAATACTTGCAAGAAGGTAACCAAGAAGCAGGAGCCAAGCTCTTTACTTAGATGCTTGGTGGAAGAATAGACAACAGTCACAAATTGAATCAAGGGAGGTTTCATCTGGAGATCAGGAAAAAAAACTACTGCAAAGATAATGAAGAAGTGGAACAGGGGTCCAGAGAGGTTGTGGGGTCTCAGTCCTTGGAGTCCTTGAAGGTTTTCAGGGTGTAACCAGATAACCCTGAGCAACCTTTCAATGTTGACCCTGCTTTGAAGAGCAGGTTGGGACAGAGATCTCACAAGGTTCCTTCCAGTTCAGTAGTTCTGTGACACATATGATGATGGTGAAAAATAAAAACCACTCTGAAATTTCAGTAATGAAAGAAAGTAGATGTATACTACATGCCTGTCTTGAAAATGGAAGCACCAGTAGTATTTATGGTCACAACCTCTAAAGCACTTCTCAGAAAGGATAAATAAGCTCTGTGCCTGAAAGAAGGAATTAAAACCAAAGGCCTATATCTGAGGGGCTGATTGAGGAGTGGGCATTTAGGCAAATTAATTCCCCTATATTCATAATATAACCATATCATTTTTATTGACTTTAAAAAAATCCACAATAGCCACTAAAATCTTGTAGAGCGAGAGAAAACATGAAGTTAATGAATAATAAGTGATTAAATATGCATTTATTTTTTAAAAAAACAAAGTAAACCTGAATTTAGTTTTGGATAGCTTTCCAACTCAAAGCCTATTCACAAATTCAAAATGAAATTATCCATAAAATCTTGTTTCTGGAACTTTGGAAGAATATTTAAACATCTTTCATATATTAAGTAATCTCTTTCTGGCATATGGCTTGGCTGTTTCAGGCAACAGGACGTACCTATGCTGACAAATAAGGAACACTGGCTTTGTCATGAGCATGAAATTATCATATGAGGATGTCAGAAGTACAAAGACTGATGTCAGAAAAAATAAAGGGTATTGCTCACAAGCCATGGAAATCAATGAATCACTACAGTTTGGTGTTTTCAGAACACAGAACATAATGGAATAGTTGGAAGTCTGGATGAATCAAGTGGAGAGGTGGCTATCCTGGATGCCTTCACTCAGTTATGACCAGTCACTGTTTTGACGCCAATATCACCTGGACATTAGAACAGAAAAAAAATGAAGATGCCTCATTGTTCCTGGCAGTTCTGAGAAAAAGGACAAAATATATTTTTGTATACGAGGCAGTCATAAACCTTTTATAGAGAACTCTGAGAGTAAGAACATTATTAGTTACAATAGCGGTTGTACGTCTTGATATAGTTCACACACAATGTTTTGAGTACTATAATCCATTCTACTGGAAGACCTGATAGTTATGACTAAGATATGTATTTTCTTTCCAAATATAATTTTTCAAGTAAGCAAAAGAAACTTTGTACACCTTCACCAGATGATCTGGTCCATAATTTTAACAGAGAAGTATGACTGAAGATTATTATGTGTCAGCCTTCCAAATGGGGGGGGGGGGGGGGGGGAAAGAGCAGATTGACCTCTAAACCTACATTAATGCTGTTAAACTTATATGAATAGTTATAGCTATCAAAAAAATCCATATATACAGACTTTCCAGCTAAACTGAAAGTTTCTTATCTATTCTTATATTCAGCAACTAATAAAATAATCTCATATTGATTTTAAATTCTATGTTATTATGGCTGCAGCTGATGTTCAGGTTAATCTATTAGAAACTTAATACTGGAATATAAAAAACTGCAGAGCAACCATGTGAAGGATCATAAGAAGTATATTGTTATATCTGGTCCTTCTTTGGAAATTTAGAAAAAGTACATTGATAGAAACCAGAGATTTTCAGTTCAACAGAAACTGAAGAAAAATGTTGCAAAGTGTTTGTCCTAGATTTTACGGAAAACAAGTCATGCTAAACCTGATTGCATCCTCTGTTGAGCATACCACTTTGGCTGACAAAGATAACTGCCAAATGTAAAATATTCAGACTTCTGAAAGACCATTCCATGAGAACCATGTAGAAAATTAGCACTATTAAATAGCATTAAAGCATAGATTTAACAGACAAAGAACTGGTTACATGATAAATATAAAAAGTAGTCAACAGTGGAGTAACATGGTTTGAATGAAAATGTCTCTAACATAGATTTAGTAGCTATAGCAAGAAGTCCTGCACTACTGAACCATTTTGTTAAATGATTTGAAATACATAATAGCACTTCTGATTAAAATTTTGGATGACATAAGGACTGGCGTGGTTGAGAATACTGAAGGCAGAGCTGTAGAGGTCCATTCCCTCAGAAGGGACGGGAATCACCTGACCAAATAAAACTGCCTACTTTGTAGATATCTGAGCTAGTCACCTCACTGTAAGAGCCACCTACTTTTTGTAGTCGAAGGAGAGAAACAGACCCTTTCAGATGCCTATGATAGTTCAGATGATTAATACCCTAAAAGTGCCTATTTCTCTCCACTGAATCTAAAGAAAACACTGTAAGTATTTGAAATTAGTTGAACTTACTCCTATTCAATATTTTTTTTTAGTACAAATAAGTTATATATTTAGGAATAAAGAAAATAGGTAAGGTCTACAGAAAGAGGGGTTGAATACTGGAAAACAGGCACTCTGGAAAGAACTGAGGGCTTGTGGTAGACAAGCAAAGAAACTCCTACCAGGTTTATGAAACATGAAAACCATGACAAATTGGACATGACCCAGCAATGTGCACTGGCAGCCCAGAAAGCCAACCGTACCCTGGGCTGCGTCACAAGCAGGGTGTCCAGCAGGTCGAGGGAGGGGATTCTGCCCCTCTGCTCCGCTCTGGTGAGACCCCCCTGCAGTACTGCCTTCAGCTCTGGGGTCCTCAGCACAAGAAGGACATGGACCTGTTGGAGCGAGTCCAGAGGAGGCCACGAAGATGATCTGAGGGCTGGAGCACCTCTGCTGTGAGGACAGGCTGAGAGAGTTGGGGTTGTTGAGCCTGGAGAAGAGGAGGTTCCAGGGATAACTTATTGTGGTCTTTCAGTATGTAAAAGGGGCTTACGTGAAAGACGGAGAGAAACTTTATACCAGGGTCTGTAGTGACAGGACAAGGGCCAATGGTTTTAACTGAAAGAGGGTAGCTTTAAACTGTACATCAGGAAGAAATTTTTTATGATGAGAGTGGTGAGGCACTGGAACAGGTTGCTCAGATTTGTGGATGTCCCATCATTGGAAGTGTCCAAGGTTAAGTTGGATAGGGCTTTGAGCAATTTGGTCTAGTGGAAGATGTCCCTGCTCAAAACAGGGGGGTTGGACTAGATGATGCTTAATGGTCCCTTCCAACCCAATCCATTTTTTGATTCTATGATTCTATGTTTATTTTGGAAAAATTTAACTTAATCCCCAGATATACACTTGAAGAGCAATAGATCCAATTAGTAGCAAAGGGCAGTACAGAAGCAATTTTACCTCAGAATAGTGCACCATAACTCCAATGCAGGTATACTGCACAAAATCAAAGTGTCTGCATTTTAATAAGGATGTTGTAAAACAAGGCCTAAAGAAAGAGAAGAAAGAAATGATTCAAAGGACAGGGAAACATTTTCTTTCAGTAAAAGGCTAAAAAAGCTCAAGCTGTTTAACTTTCAATCTGAAGGCTGAGAAGTGATTTGAATGCAGTGCTTAATATAGTAGAAAAAGCCATAACAAGAACCACTGACTGTAAACTGAGATAGTTTTACATTGGAAATGTGGCACACGCTAATAGCAGGGAAAGCAACCATCAGAACAAACTGCTTAAGGAAGTGATGGTTTCTCTGTTACCTGATAACTTTCAAGACTGAAAGTCTTGCAGGGAGATATTTTTTGAAATATAAATGTTCTTTAGTCCAGTGCAAGTTAAGGCTTAAGGAAACGTGACTAAATCTAATGGCTTTTTGAGCAGCCTGCTCTTATACCCGCTCCTGGCGTTAAGATCCCTCAGTCTTGTTTCCTGTAGCTTGATGAGTGGAGAATAAAGATCAGGCAAGTACACGTGTACTGCCTGTGTTTCACTTCTGCCACAAGATCTACTGACACCAAATCCCTGAATTTACACGTGAGTGCCTTTCTTTCCAAAATCGTTTAAACAAGCTCTCTGATGAACTGGTGCTTTAGCAGCATGTGCCAAAGCGTGAAAAGAACTAAAGCACAGCAAAAACCTGCAATGAAGAATACAGACGCGTATAGGAGAAGTGTCAGATTATGTGATCATCTATGCAAACACAAAGGAGCAACTGGAACAGTGACAAGGGAGGAAACCCCTGAGTTTGGATCTCAGAAGACTTGTTAGATTATCAGACCAGGAAGATTTGCAAGAACTGCCATGGAGATACAGAAGGTAGTGATCACAATTCAGTGGGTTGAAGTCCTCTGCTCCCCCCATCAGTGCTACACTGGTACTTGATGTGATGTTAAGGACAGCATCATAATTCTGGACACTAGCATTGATGAAAAAAAAAAGAATAGCATTTTCTGAAAAGTTAGGAGTTTCAATCCCGGTGTCCTGGGTAATACTGATTTAAAATTTAAATTTCATCAGTTGATTTTCCTGGCAGTTTCACTTATTTTTACTTCTTGTTATGAGTTACATGCACTGTTCAAATAGCTGATTGATTCTTCCTCAGATAACTGTCAGCTGCATTTCAGTGCCTGGAAAATTTTTCTCTATATACTTATGTCTCTCTAAGTTCTTATGCTGATGACATCACCTGTTAGTATGCATTAACTCACAGAGACAGAGGGAGATTTAAATTATATTATTGTGTGCTAGGAGATAGCCAGGCAGAATAAAGGTCTGATTTAAATACCAGATGGATATTAAAATTGTTCATTTTAATGGATAAGACAACAAAAGTTAATGCATAAGATTAATCATGTCCTTGTGTGTCTTCCTATGTTAATTCTCTTTTCTACTGTGTATTCATTACAGAGATTGGCTACTGGGAATCCTGAAATTTTAATACAGAGAGTTTCTTTATTTTGCAGATACTGAAAATGAAAGTCTGCAAAGACAGGAGACTGAGAACAAACACTGAGTTCATGGCTCTCCAGTCTGCTCTTCCAAAGATAAGCCGCTTCAGTAGAAAAACTCCCCACCCCTTCCCCTGACTGATGCCAGTACCCACTCTGTTACCGAGTCACATATTCCTCGGCACTGACTGCCTGAGGCACACACTAAGAGGAGAGGAACTAGTTTCTTCCTTTGTACCTTATCAGGTCTCATTAAGAAGAGTTTTTCTTTCCACTGATTCTCAAAAAAATCACTCTTTCAAAAACTGCATGCAGATAATTTTGTGCTCCTTAGGCTGGTATAAAAAAATGTGTTGGTTTGTAACATCAAACCTCAAAATTCATATGTGTGAAATACATATAGCTTATGCACACAATCCTTACTGTTGCAGGATCTGAAAATGATACCAATAACAAACAATATTCTTTACAAGTAATATTTGCTTCTAAAGCACTCAGGTCATTATATGTGAAATCAGCAAACAGAGATAAAAAGCATGTTTAAGAAAAAAGGACAAATTAAGTTTATGAACTAAGAAATGGTTCCAATGGAGAGAAAAGTATGGCAATAGGGCTGAGAATGAAGGACATTATAATGTCTTTTTTAAGAAATGAAAAAGAAAAGAAAAAACGCACTGTGAGGAATACAGATCAGGAAAAGCATGAGATAAAAGGGAGGTGATTACAGAAAATGCACTATACCATCTGGGTAATGTTTGACATCAGCAAAGGCAAATAAGATTCTGAAGGAATACATGTTTCCAATTATAATTGTACATAATATATCATAGGTAGTATAATGAAGACTTCTGTAGTTAAGGTTGGTTTTCAAATTTCCATGCTATTCCCCACTTTTTCAGTTACTTGTAATATTTTATTTCCTTTTGCCAGCATCACGACCTTTCTCTCTGACTAGTACATTAAGAAAGTTCCTCTCACTAGTATCTCCTGAAAGTGTTTGACATAGATGAAAGATCATTTCAGAAATATCACTGGAATAAACAGGTCATACCAAATGCGAAGAAATTTTATCCACTTCCACAAATATTGTCAGGGCATCAGACTCAGTATTTTGATTTCTTTTGGCCTGTGGAATAATTATATGTAAACTATGCTAAAATATCAGAGAATTCGGTTTTATTAATTACCACAGCTGTTTCTCAGTATTATGTGCCTGAGATACCCATGTTAAAACAGCAGACCCAGTTTTTCTGGCACTGGCACTGAAAGGAGGCTCTAGCATAGTATCCTGAGGTGACCCATGGCCTAGACAGGCTGAAGGCTGGACGGAGGTTGCTGTTAGAAAATTCCATGTTTATGAAAATGATCTGAAAAGTGTAAACATTGTATTCCCATGTCTTGGAATAGCGAACCATACGGAGTTTCGGATATATTGTATAAATTGGTTTAGCCACTAGACTGAGAATCTGTATCATTAATTTAATCTTGAATCCTCACTAAGATGAATATTAAATCATTTCTGTTCATCACTTTACCCAACATGTACAACAGCAGTAAATTAGATATATTTTAATTGGCTTATCCTTTGCGAAATTGCTAGTGTGTGGTTTTTATGAATTTCCTCACTATGAGCAAACAGCATTCACAAAATAAAGTGATGGCTTCTGAGCTCCTTCCCAGGATTAAAAAGAAATAGTAAAGCTGGGTGAGATTTTGTAGTTGATAAAAATCTCACTCAAAGGACAGAATGTCGCAAACAGCAAGCAGAAATTTCCAATTAGTAGCTTATAACACACTGCTGAGCTGCTTTGATATCTTCTCAATGTAGAGGGTAAGATGAATATTGCTCTTTGAACATTTTAATGGATATTAACACGTGTATTCTTTGACAAATTTGGACACCATCACCCCACTCCCAATTTTATAGTATATGCAGAGGTGTCAAAGAATATATGAATATGAGAATATATTAGTAAAAGAACACTCAATCTGCTGGGCATCTGTACAGCTATAACCAATGTTATTTAGCTGACAACAAACTTGTAAATATAAGCTTTTAGGCAGAATGATACCAATTGCCTGAGTAAGCAGAAAAGGGATTAGTAAGATTTTATCACAAGTTTAGTCAAGTCTGTCATAATCAATGTCCATTGTTATTTTACTTATGGCATTTGAAACCAAGCAAATGCAGCAACACCCAAATGCAATTAAATGAGAAACAGTTTGCTCTCAAGACAAATAATGAGACGGGCAGCCAACATACTTAATTTGGGTTCATACTTTCATCAAAATCTAGAGTGTAATTTATGAGGAAGATGAAAACCTCAAATGTTATCCACCAGTGAAGCAGTGGAACAGATTAAATAGTATGCGTTTGACTGAAAATGTAACATGTTTAATAAGGCATTGATTAGAATTTCCAATAGAAGTTTCATTTACTCAAAATACTTTAGTGCATGGGATATGTGTATTTGATATGCACGCATTTCAAATTATTAGACCAATTTTCATTAGCAGTCCCTATATCGGCATGCTTTTGAGTGCTAGAAATGGTTTACTCCGATTCATTTTCTGCGTCAGCATATAATTTGATGTCAGAATTAGCACTGATTTTTTTTAACCTCTTCCCTTTCACGATATGCTTTCACTCAGGTTTGCTTGATCACCTCACCAGAGCGAAATATATACTTTGTTTACCGAGTTGAACATTGGCAATGCTGAAATAACTCAAGAGTCCTGTTGTGTTCCAGCTAATGGAATGAGATACGTGCATGGGCAAGGAGAAGCTGTGGAGAGTCAATTTGTCCCGGTTAGTGGTGGGAGAGGGAAACTGGCTTTTAGCTCAGTGAGAGTGCAAACCTATTGCAAAGCTTTGCTGTACGTGGCATTGCCCTCCTCTTTGGCTCTGGTACAGTCACACGACTCCCTCCAGGAGACTGCTGGGAATGGGATATTTAACACTGTACTACTTGCTGAATATTCTTTTTAAAGAGAAATAAAATATTCTTTGTAAAGTCTAATAAGACAATGTGTATAGAAATAGAGGCACAGCAGTCACTAAGTAAATACTGAACTCAGTGCAATTCTTTACTGACTTTTCGGAACAACCAATGTCAGCATATTAATCCAAGTTGAAAACAAATGAGCAGACTAGAATTAGCCATCAATTCGAAGGCCTTAATCTCTCTCTACATAGTGCAGTATGAAAATCTTAAGCTTTGTGACAGCAATGACTAATTTTAAGTGAACAGTTTACAGCTAAACTAGCAAAGATGCAGTATTCAGCA
>NW_009612947.1:90224-167133 GCF_000690535.1 Cariama cristata | reverse complement strand
CAGCAGGACTCCACTGAACCTAGTTTAGTGCACCTTGTAAAATTTGTGCTTACTCCACAAAGCTATTTATACTTCCTTCACATTAAATACCCAAGGACCCATAAAAATATTGCTTTTAATCTGTAGGACCCTCCTACATCTAAAAATACATTTGTCACCTGATAAATCTGGATTTAAAGCCAAAGATTCATAAAATTAAATTGGATTAAAACTGAATTTCCTTTTAAGAGAATGCGATGCCACTTGGAAATACTTTTTCAACTAACATACAAAAAGAATTCCACTTGTAGCTATAAATCTCCTATAAACAGTTTATATAAGCAATCTAAAGGCTTTGACCTATCTACAGAAAGAGCATATATTATTAATAAAATTAAAGACACTGTTTATATAGCTCATATTTCACAATTTCTTCGTGCCTTTTTGAATTGGTGAAGATTTGCAAGTATGAAGCAAAGAGAAAAATCATTTCAATCCCTTAGTTGGAGACTGAATAAATTAAAAAATTAAGTAGGACAGTTTACTGAGGCAGCAGGCATCAATGTAAAGGAACATAGGAGTACACTTTAAGATATAACATGCTTCTTTTTCAGAAAGATTTTGTCATTGCAATAATTATTTTACCTTAAGCTACATGTTAAATTATGACTAATTTCTGAATTTATGCTCAGAGCTAAAACAATTACGTCAATCATTCCCAATGATCAGGGATATCCCAACTTTCTAACTTTAATAAATAACATCAGTTTAAAGTATTTAATTAGAATGTTGTCTCCAGAAGCAATAAAAGCACTTATGTTTCTTAAGGAAAATTACCCTTAGCTGTAAAGTTTTGAAAAGATCTGAAAATATAGTGAATTCAGATTATGACTTCAGGCTTCTAAAGTTTTCAGATGCTCAGTTGCTCAGCTCCTTACTGCTGGGTAATGATGACTTCATGCAATAATTTAAAGATTGTCTAATAACTTGCGAGATTACAAAGATTGCTGCTTTGTTGATTTTTTTAGCCTCAGAAGCTCTGGGTCAGTCTTTCAGAGTTAGGAAGCCCTTGTAACTCTCATGATAGCCAGCTGCTTTTCCAAACTAAGTTGACTTTATAACTAAAGAATCAAGAAATCCCAGATGTTTCAAGTAAGCAAGTTATAATGGAGGTAAGTGTGCTTTAGCTCCATTCAGAGTAAATTGATATTAAAAAAAAAAAATAGTAAAAAACCTGCCTATGTCTGACATGAGGGAAAAAAGAAACCTCTCAAGGAAGTTAAGAACAGTCTGATATTTTAATTGACCACATAAGCTTCTTTATGAAAGAAAGGGAATGCAGAGAGTCTATAATTAAAGTCTAGCAACTCTTAAGTCTTACTGACTATGGATGAAAAACAAATTTCCCCTTCCTTAAAAAGGGCTGACTTCTCCATGCTAATGTAAGCCATCTTTCATCCAAGTTACCAATATACCTCTCACTGTTTCCGTAAAGCAGATGGTATAGGAACCACAGGACACACGAATGGATGTGGCATCCTCTGGAAGGGAATATGGAGTATATTCAGCAGTGCAGTGAGGTTAGGTTTTACTCCAGAAACCAAGGTTAGCGGATGGTCAGGACCACATATTTGGTCTACAGGAGGCTATGGGAATTTAAGCTGACACAAATATTCAGCATTTTTGGCTTCATTTCTCAAGAACGCAGGAAATACTTTCAGCAACTGCCCAGCTATGCAGGTACCTCTGGGAGTCCTCAAAATTTATGGTGTTTTGTGCAGAAGGGACTGTGAGACTGAAGCCACCATCATCTCAGAAAACAGTTATATCTGAGCTACCACCCTCAATGGCAAATCTTTACCTAATGTGATTTAAAATAACTGAACTAAACCTCCCTAAAGTTTATATAATGGAAATGACAACTGACCCAGCACCACAGAGTACAATTATAATTAACAGGAGACTTTTCTGAAAGATGTCTGTGGTGCCTCAGGGAACAATGTAGGTCACAACATCAATTAAAAGCAGAATAACCTCTTCATTGCCTCTGTAACATTTAACCCCAAACCATTTTGTTGCTGTAAATTAAATGACCCATGCTGCATTACATCATGGGAGTGAAAAAATCAAGAATAACTAGTTTAAAAACTCATCTCAAGCTCCAGCACTGACTTTATCCCATGTAACATGGGCAAGCAATACAGAATACTGATGTTACCACTATTTTCCTCAGCTTTGTTGAGCAAAACTACTACCTGTATATTCAGTTTTCTTTTACATTATCTGGTTATTAATATTAAACCTCTGCAGGAAAGTATGTGAGAATTATTTAATTGAGGATTAAAATCAGCAGTTACCTTTGTTGCTGATTGCAAAGGAGACGTAAGATTGTTTAAGGCTCTGGGGCTAAGTTTTGGTAACTGGAAGTTCTAGTGAACACTTTTCTATACAGGAAAGTAGAATACGGAAATAAATCACTTCAGATAAAATGTGTCTGCAGGGGCCACTACAGACAGACTACCTAATTACTTTTCTAAAATTATAAGAAATAGCAATGATGACTGTTAATAGAAGCCAGACAACAATATAAAGACTTCCATTTTGAAAGAATTGCCCACAAATAGTGTCCCTTTTAATATCAATAAATTCCTGTTTCTTAACAACAAAGACAATTTTAGGTAGCATTCAAGCCAGAAGAAAGTTCTTTGATAATAAAGCCTCTCAAATATTGTCTACCTTTGTAAGTGTTTGTTCATCTAGAAAGAGTGGGCAATATCTTGGATTCACTTGAGTCTTTTGAAGTTTTATCATTTGCCTGAATGGGAGGGGAAGCAAATTCTTGTGCTCAGCTTGTAAGGTTGGAAGGTCAACTACATAGTGGTGATAATCTGGACTGCCTGAACAATATCTGACAAAGTCCATGAGAGAAACCAAAAGTGAACATCAACTGACACCATAAAGAAAGAGAAAATAAATTTATAAAGTGCACTTCCAACTCTTCTGCTACTCATGAGTAATCATAAATAATGAAAAGGTACTGCAGGCGAAATCAGACCTCCTGATACTCATGCAATATTTTCAGCACAAAAATTCTTCACAGAGGAATGAGTGAGTTCATATTTCTATAGGGGTATATAGGCAAGAGCAAAGACTCATTTCTGGAAACTTAGCAGAGGAAAAAGCTAAATAGCTATGTTAGTTAATAAATATGTCCCTGAGTACACAAAAGAAGTGGATCTGTACAGAGAAATTCCACTTTAATACAATCAGCTTTTTGAGACTCAAACTCTGCCTATGTTCTCTACTGCATTTTTTGCGTTACGGTAAGGAGTATAGGAGCTCCGTTCCCTTATCCGAATTGAAAAGTTAGCAGAGGAAAAAGCTAAATAGCTATGTTAGTTAATAAATATGTCCCTGAGTACACAAAAGAAGTGGATCTGTACAGAGAAATTCCACTTTAATACAATCAGCTTTTTGAGACTCAAACTCTGCCTATGTTCTC
Organism: Cariama cristata; assembly: GCF_000690535.1. Lineage (NCBI taxonomy): Eukaryota > Metazoa > Chordata > Aves > Cariamiformes > Cariamidae > Cariama > Cariama cristata. The sequence continues at coordinate 163,652 of NW_009612947.1, read as the reverse complement.
TACTGCATTTTTTGCGTTACGGTAAGGAGTATAGGAGCTCAGTTCCCTTATCCGAATTGAAAAGTCAAGATTATGCTAAGGATGTTAACTTCTGATTAGCCCTATATCCATCGCTGTAACATCTCAGTGTCATGTTAATGACTGGAATTTCATTGTTGAAGGTTTTCAGCAAATCCAGAATGAAAAACCAGAGTTGCCAAGCTTCAGAGAATTTCCAATTTGAGTGTAAAACAAGAGACAATAGACATGAACCATTGCTCAACAGTTCTCGCCAGGATTTGACCAAAGTCTTATACCCCCTAATTACCTAGTCATTGAATTTGTTTTAGACTTTAAGACAAAACCAGACTTTCTGGTGAATTGAACAAAAATTGTTATACAATATTGCTGTACAATAATGAATTAGTTACATGTAAACCAGAAAAGTCTAAAGACTCTTCACGCACTATGATGCTTCTCAAAGCTCTTTTCAAAAGAAAGGAAGTTGTTATCTCTCTTTTATAGGTAGGAAAACAAAGGCAAAGAGAATGAAGCAAGCTGTGCAAGATGACTCAAGAGACTAGTTGCAAACCCAGGAATTGAAACAACATATTTTAAGTCTAGAATGTCATTTTAAAGACCGCTCAATCTTCAACCAGTTATACAAAATATCACTGAGATGTAGACGGCAGACAGTCACACAGCACTGAAACAACATCAAACTCTCTCAGCCAAACCTTGCTGTTTTAATCAAAATTTAGTAACAGAATTTAGAATCAAAATTTAGTAACAGAAATGCGTGTGACAAAGAATACAGGTGTCACTTATTTTTTGTGAGAAGCCTCTTTACGTAACAGCAGCCAACAACACAATTTAAAAGGTAGCTGTGTGTAGCATGCCTTCAAGCTTCTACATAGAGTCTGATTGATTCATGGTTACATTAAAATGCAAGCTGCAAATCTCAGGCCAAGGAAAACGTAAAATGAGAAAAGCAGTGCTAGCCTCCATTCATCCATGGGAAGGAAGTAAAAAGGAAGTAAATGCTCTCATTAGTCCAGGTAATACAGCTCCACATTTCTTCGTTAGAACTAGTGGCTGGGGAAGAAGGTGATAAACTGCACTAGTTATATGACATAAATCTCCCTCAACTATACAATCTAATCCCACATTCCTGTGTTGAAGAAGTTTTTGCGGACTCTGCTGGAGCAAAGAACAGGCACCTAAAAGATTCAGGGTTTAAGGCAGAAAGTATCACTAGATCATTGAGGTTAGCCTAATGCACGCGGCGCATAACCCTGACAACATAATTTGTTTTAAAGTGTGCATACTGTTTCAGAAAAGCATCTAATCTGGAAAACATAAGATTAAGAACTACCACTTCCCTTGATAGTTTGTGCTATATTCTCACTGCTACAAAAGCCTGCCCAGCATTTGTTTGCTTTCACCCTGGTACGTATTCTGCTTTTCTCTGCTACTCTGAAGAATCCTCTTATTCCCAGTCTCCCCGCAGGAATACACTGTCATTAAATCATGTCTCCAGAAAAATTTTTCTCCACTCTAGTCTCTTTCCCCTCTCTTTATATATATATAAAAGTACAGACTCCAAAACTTGGCACGATATTTCCGTAACCACACTGCTGCACATACAAATAGAACCACCTCCTTATTCCTAACTTTTGGTCTTTTGTTTAACATTCGAAGTTCGTAATACAAGCCTTGCTGAGTTGTCTATTCTTTCCTCTGGAACATTCTTAGTGTCACTTATTTCCACTGTAGGGGTCCGCTCTGTGGATGTATGGCTGGCACTGCTTCCTTCGGGCTGCGTAATACTTCTCTTCAAGGTAATAACAATTTTGTTCAAGTGGCTTCTGTTTACCAGGCTAGACTGTAACTGGATTGCTCTGTCTGACTACTCTGTCCTCTTTTTTCCTGCTTTTTCAATCTTTGCATCATCTGCAAATTTTACCATCCAAGAATTCTTGCTGCCTTCCAAATGTTTTGTGAAAATATTGAAATATGTTGTCCACATCCAATTCTAAATCATGGAAGACTATCCCTCAAAATTTCTGTGTAAGGGTCATTTCTCCTTGACTAGTACTTTGAGATGTCCGTCCTCAAGGAATATTACTTTGATAAAGTATACTGTTATTTATTTATGCCAGATACAATGTAAAATTAAATCAAATGCCTTACAAAAGCCTAAACAACACCTAGGACCATTCATCAAGCAAACTGACATTCTGAAATGAAGTTTATCTAAGATAATTGCTTTGCTTTAAAACTATACTGACTATCATTAATTTATTCCTACTATTAATTTATTCTTATGCTTGCTTTCTTAGCTAAATCTTCATTAATCTTTCCAATATTTCTTTCCAGGGCTGACATATAGCTAACCTGCTCTGCAGCACTACTTGAAGAAAAAAAAGAAGTAAAAATAATAGCACGATACTCACACTCCATCTCTCTAGAATTTAAAAAATATTCCAAGATCTCTTCAGCCTCCTTTTCTAAGGCTTTTAGGTGAAAGTTATCAAGTAATGAGCCTTCTGCTTTACTTATTTTATCACTGGCAGATGTTGTTTAACATGCTTTTAAAGATTCAGTGCAGTTTGCATAGTAGGGACACTGGATCTCCTACCACCATATGGGCTTGTTAAGGAGAAAACAGCACTTCCCTCCTACTGTGTGCCACTCAGTATTGAAGAGGTATCAGAGTTTTTGTTCATCTTTGCATGAATAAAAGACATGATTAATTAAACGGTGATTGACTAGATTTATCTATTCTTCTTTCTGGTGTTACAAAAAAGCAGCAAAAATTAGTTATATGCATCCAAAATAAACCAAGAAATAAGCTTCAGTAAACCTTTCTCAGATCCTAGGAGGCAGAAATTAAGCGTCCAGATATATACTGTAAGAGTTCTTATCTATTATACTTGCCACTGAATTTATCTTGCGTTGCCACCTCAAGCACTACATATTTTTGGCCCTTATATTTATGAAAATTACCTAGACATCCTAAACTGTTATAAATTGATGTCCAGCTGGCAGAGGGCTGTGCAAGGGTCACTCAGAATTGTTATCTGCCTGACTTATCCCAGTGTCTTTTTAACTCTGAAATCAAAGGATAGCAAATTGGACATCAACAATGTAACACTTTAGACTACTTTTACTAGAAATAACCCATTAGTGTGCATTATCCTGGTATCTTAAAGAGCCGCCTTTTCCTCCTGAGATTGCAAAGGAACCAGCTGGCAAACAACCAAAATATCAAATTTCTCACACATCTATTATTATAGTGGCAGGAGGTCATACACTGAAAACTGAGAACACAAATGCAACATAAACTAAACTGAATATTTTGATAACAGAAATTTATGGAGGTTAGTATCCTGGTGCATAGAGTCACCAGCAATTTTGTTTGATTTGGAGTTCTTTTTGTACTACTAGTTTCAATGACAACTTCTCTATCGAAAAAGCTCTTTGACTTAAAAAAACCCACAAAACAAACAACTTCAACAATGCTCTTGTCTGTCAGGCTCTTCAGGTCCATGATAGCAGCACTATTCAACACAGATATACTTAGTCTTCCTGTTCTATATCCCAGGTTGGTCCTGTCTGTTACACCTCAGAGACTGATTGTATCTCTGCAAGGCCAACAGACAATAAAAAGAAATTTCAATAAGATAAAGGTAAAATTTTCCTGACCACGTGAGATAGCTAAACTCTAGAAACTTACATCTAAGTTATTTGACCATAAAGTATGTCTAGACAATAGAGACAGACAATCATTTTCAGAGTACGATCCACCTCCATCTAAAGGAGACATCCAAAACAGGTTAGAAAAACTGCATTCAGGAAGAGTTTCTCCATTGACTACCATGGTAATATCATTGACTTCCTCAAATATCAAAATTCAGGTGAGGCCAAATTGTTTTCCTAATAGCCCAAATTGTTTTCAGTTTGAGCAGTATGTAGCTGAGGCTTCTTATATGCCGCAGCATCTTGGCGATTATTGAAGCATTCACGCAAATATTTTTTTAACTTGAAACAGGTGCTTTTGGATCTAGGGGAGCATTGGTGAGAAAAATTGGCAAAATATGAAGCAGCAATCCAGAAACTATTTCCTTTCCTCACTTATTTCTCACAGCTAAATTCACTACTCTCACCTGTGCATTAGTCCATTCCATTTCAGGAAAAGGTCCCAGCTGAAGGCCTCTACCTGTGGGATTTTCTTCCTCTTGGCCTTTCTGGAAGTACATAGAGACATCTACTCAGGACACGTTCCAAACTCAGATTTTTCATTGTGTTTGCATATGGTGCTTAGTTGTGTGTTTTTGCTTCCCAGATTGTTTTTTGGGGGCTGGGGGGGGGGAGGGGGCTCATTTTTGCTAGAACTGCTTTGGGAAATAATCTGGCATGCCATCTATTCCCTTCAGGCTACAAATTGGTGTTAACAAATGCTGAATTGCCCAGGGTTTTTTTAACAAAAATTAAATGGTATTATATTATATAATATTCAAAATGCGAGTGCATATTATTGATTACAAATGTCTATGGAACAGCTATTTATCCTTCAAGGCAGAACAAGCAAGGGATATGTATTTTACAAGAATTAACACTGTACTACCATATTATGTTTATTTTTAGTATGCAACATCCACCAATCTCAAGTAATTATTAGCAAATCAAGCAAAAAGGCTATAAGGAATAAATAAATATGCTCTTGACAGTCCACCTCTTTCTAGCTAAAATTAGAAATAACCCTGTTGCTTCTAAATGTTAAAACCCACTCTAATTATCACTATGAATTTGTGAAGTTTTAACCGTAGGAGACTATACATTTGCTTTTAATGAACATTAGGCTTCATTTTTGGTGAAACAGAAAATCTGCAGTGAATTCTGGCTCCCACCTAGGCGTGAGTCAATGCCGTTGTAGAAAACACATGAGCTCTTAACAAACAGCAACAATATGGAAGAGCGCTGTCAGTAAAAGGGAGACTTATGTTGCAAGGATTGCAGGTTTTGTTACTAGTAAAACTACCATGTCTGTAGCTATGCATCCAATAGTTTTTTTTTTACAGAATGTTTAATACCTAAGGTACGGAAAAGTATTTTTACAAAGGCCATATTCATTATGATGCTTATGTAATGCTGACCCTCATCTTGTACTATATTACTTTAGAGATTTTTTGTTTCTATATTACTAAAGAATACAACTTTTTAAAAACAAAAAGGACAAGAAAAATAACACTTTTTCACTCTCATCTGCAAGATTAAGTCTTTTTTAACAGCAAGCATAAAACCACTAGGCTAACAAGTCATTCAGGGAAGTCTTGAAACACTGTTGGTATAAAGGATGGCTAGTAATTGTCAAAAAACTCAGGGTATAACATTTTTTAATGTTAAGTATAGTCTAAGGAAAAGGGACTTCTAGCTCCGCTTAAAAGGATTACTGCTGTCATACAACAGTATTCTTAAGAACTGAGGCTTATATTGATGCTGTCAAACTTCAGGCAGGCAGATGTGTCAGCTAGGAGCAGAGTCTTTTGAGACATGGGAAACTCCTGAGAATGGTTCAGGGCTTAAATGCACTGAATCACTCTTTGGAGGATACATTCCCACCTCAGTGAAGTGGGATAAATTGAGGTCTGAATATTCTATCCAGCTCATATGGACAGGATTTTTAACAAGACAAAATGTAGAATAACTTCTTTTACAGCGTAGTGAGTGGCTGTGGATTCCGATACATCAGGGCTAAGCCTACCAGGAGCAACTGGGAGGCATTTGATGGACAAGTCCACCGGGGCTGATGCATTTTGACCACAGCAAGCTTCTGCGTATATGTAGTTTAGTTTGTGGATTTGGTTCCAGTGACTTTTGAAAAGACATGTGTAGTTTCATAAACACAGATAGAAGAAATGCTCACAGAGCAGTAAGCACTGCTTTGATGGAGGAAACACCGAATGCAAAAATACAGAGTAAGGAACACCTATGTAGAGATCATTAACTACAGAGGAGCCAAGAGTGAGGTTCTGTTGCAAAATGGCTTTCCTTCAAAATATGAACGATTGCTATGTATAAGGACATGGGTTATAACTATTGTACTGTAATCATTAGTGATGAGAGACCGGCAGAACTGTATCGTTTGGGGGCACTGCGTTTTAAGATAGGTACTGAAAAAGCCAAAGGAAATCTGCAGGAGAGGAAAAAGAGTGACGAGGGATTCAGAAATCACAACCTAGGAAAGACTGAAAACTGGATATTACATGGGGATAGTGATCAGTCGTCTCCACTGAGGACAGAATCCAAAGAAATCATCCAAAATTTGTGGCTATGAAAAAAGCCTCTAACTGCTAGGGTGATGAAACATTGAAATAAATCCTTCCCAGTCCTATGACTCCATAGCTTTCATCCATGAGAAGTTTATTCCCTAGTAATTGGGAATCATATTAATAGCCAGCTAACAGCAAAAGGCACATTCCTCCCTGCTAATTTGAAAATAAAATAATATATATATACTTGCTTTCAAAGTAAGATTGTACAAATGGAACTAAGTGGATATACGCTGTAGAAATGTAATTCTCTTTGTAAGAATAGGGTTTTGAATAAACTCTACTCAAATGTAAATGTGCAACATTTACAAACAGCATTCTTTATAGGCATCATATTGTATGTTACTAATGTGACAGCCCTAAAGGTGAGGTTGAGTTTCCCAAATAGAGCTGTCTTGTGTCATTAGACGCACTAAGGTATCACTTTTTCTCTAGTTGCTGTTTCAGAAGGGTGTGGGTTTCCTTCTGTCATTTCTGACAGCCACATGCATATCTCAGATCTTGCAGGACGTCTAAAATAACACTAGATGTCTAACTCAGAAAACTGAATATCACTCCAAAAAGTCGTGTGTTTTTTTGGTTTTTTTTTACGAGGTCTTCTATTTGCTAGCAGACATTGTCATTGATACTAGTTATTATTGAGTATAAATCTATAGTTTAAATACAAAGTTTGAGGTTTATTGCATAAAAAATCTAAATCTCCTGCTCTTTAATTAAAAAAAAAAAAAAAAAAAAAAAAAAGATAAGTTTTAAGCTAGCTTAAACGTTATGAACTACCATGACAGTTGTGATACCTTGGGAGAACTGATTTTTAAAAATCCTGTCAAAGCTTTACACAAGACCTAGAGACAAACAAGTTTCAGTGTCTAAGTATTCCACTTTTAGAAGGGTTTAAATACACCTATAATCTGGAAAGTCTTGTTAATCTGTGGGTTAAGCAAGGATCAATTTAGTGCCATGGAAAAAAAAAAAAGCAAATATTAAATACTGGGAAATCCCTTGGTCCAACAAAAATTACCTTAATACAAGAACATCATACAGTATCATCCAATGAGTCAGCCACATGAAGAAAACTGAGGAAAATAAAGTTTTCTGTTTTAAAAAAAAGTCTTCATAAGGTAAAGATCTCAGAAAAATCTCAAAGAACTGCAAAGTTCCTGTTAATCTTATGTGGAGGGCATTGAAGTACTGCTATGCCAAGTAACAGTAATAAAACATGAACATAGGGAGAAGAGATGTGTAAAGAAAATTGTGATAGTATGTTTAAATAAAGCAATGAAAAATTGTTGCACTTACAGGAACTTCAATATACTGAACAGTATCCGTAATCACAGTACTAAGTTCAAGTCTGTTCCTTATGCCAATGATGTAATTACTAGGTAAATTCTGCAGAATTTACATGTATGAAATTACTAGTCACTGAAATTGGCATTTAGCATGAGGTGATGAACTTTTGTGGCAAATACTTGCTTTAAACTAAAAATTCCAATTATGTCAGACAAGAAGGGGAAGGCAAGTTTCATTGAAAAGCTCAGAAATATATTGGAGGCTACAATTTCCTTTTAAAATTTGAATCATTCTTCTTACCACCTCACAACAGAATAATAAACAGTTGATAGCACATTGGTGATAAGTCCAAAAATACTTTTAAAACAGGCTTGTGAATGAAATGAAAATTCAGGAGCAGCAGATGGGTTTAACTGCTGTTAAATGTGGAGTGGTTTCCAAGAACATGTTGTATGTAATAATAAATAACCAGAGACGGAAAGTTTCCCCAGTACTTTAAATCCTGAACATACAAGCTAAGCAAGGGCTTTCAAGCTTTGGTTCACTACAATTTCTTTACATTTTACCCTTGTCTACAACAGCAAAAATGGTTGTTACTGACAATGTGTGTCAGCAATGGGTACAATTAAAGCAGCGCTGAACACAGTTTCACAAGCAGGCAGGTTTAACATGGGCTTTCTGAAACAAGAATAGTTCTTGGCTGTGCTTGCAGGTTAATCACATTCAGCACCAGCATATTCATTGTCAGCAGTGGATAATTATCCTAGTGTACACAATGCCTCGGTTTGTGCATGTGTTTTACATAATAACCACGTTATGAATTGCCTCCCTTTCTAATTCTTGATCTGGACGTGGGAATTGGGATGGCATGCTGCATCTAGGATTTCTGCAGTCAGGATGTGAATGCCTCCGTGTCTCAGGCTCTATTGGTTTGAAGCAAAAGTAAAGTCCTGAAGGCCCAGGAAAACAGGCAGTGACTTTTCTGTTTGTACTTAGAACAGTTCTGGCTTCATCTCCAAATCCACCAAAAAATGGCTTTGTCAAGTGGCAGCTATGACTAAATTAAAGCTTCTACACTTGTTACTGTGTATCATTATATTTGACGGACACAAATAGTTGTGATGTAGAATAAGACTGGAACGTATAAAGCCATACAGTGATGCACGGAGGCAGAGGTTCAAAAGAATGAGTGCAACTGACAGAGAAAAGAAATCTACATTGGGATTTAAGCCCAGAAAAAAATCGCTTTTATCTTCCGTTAAAGCCAATTGCTTCTGTAGAAAAAAAAAAAGGGGGGAACCTGTGGAAGTCGACCTGTTGGAGCAAGTCCAGAGGAGGCCACAAAGATGATCCAAGGGCTGGAGCACCTCTGCTGTGAGGACAGGCTGAGAGAGTTGGGGTTGTTCAGCCTGGAGAAGAGAAGGTTCCAGGGAGACCTTAGAGCAGCCTTCCAGTACCTAAAGGGGCCGACAAGAAAGCCAGGGAGGGACTTTTTACAAGGGCATGTAGTAACAGGACAATGGGCAATGGCTTTAAACTGGAAGAGGGAAGATTTAGATTAGACGTAAGGAAGAAATTCTTCACCATGAGGGTGGTGAGGCAGTGGCAGAGGTTGCCCAGAGAAGCTGTGGCTGCCCCATCCCTGGAAGTGTTCAAGGCCAGGCTGGATGGGGCTGTGAGCAACCTGGTCTGGTGGAAGGTGTCCCTGCCCATGGCAGCAGGGTTGGAACTAGATGGTCTTTAAGGTGCCTTCCAACCCAAACCATTCTATGATTCTGTGATTCTATGAAAAGAGCTTCACTGGGTCCAAAGAAGTCTCTGGAGTTCAGTGCAGACCTACACTTCAATATATGTATCTTGCTGCATAGATGCATCAAGGGTGATTCTGGTTAGTTAGTATAGAATATCAGCATTTGCTTAATACTATTTCGGATCAGCTGGAGGGAAAGGGAGTAGCAGGGGAACAAGTGAAAGAAAAGAAAGGTGAAGAACCAAGTGAAAGAACTTTATCAGACAAGACCAGAGATATCGAACCTGCATGTGGCTTACCAAGTATATGGTTGCTCTGTTGCTAACCTACTACTTTTCACTGCTGTTCTAGAAAATCATGCTTTCTAATCTGTCATCCCATAAAATACCTCTTTTTGCAGTTAATTGTCTCTATAAAAACAAACGATATACCTATTGCAAAAACACATCTCTCTAATCCTAGTATTATACTCCATTCATGAAACAGATAAAACTAATTCAGTCTACTGATGCTCATGTGGCATTCAGTGAGCACTTAGTGCCCAGGGGTCTTCTAAGAGATCTTTCTCATCCCTTGTCGGGTACTTACTGCAAGGTTTAGAAACAAGAGATTACTCATTGTCTGAGAAACTCAGCCATTAAAGCAACGATCCGCAAAGGAAGCCTTTCATGCCCATCCCAAAATTAATGGTTAAAGAGCACCAGCTGCATAAGCTAACACACTTTTTGGTCAATCTAATAAGTAACCTTACCAGAAGAGTACAGTTTGGACATTTCGAGAGCTGTTGATTCTGTCCAATGTATCACAACTAAAATATCCTTACTACTGCTGTCAAACGGACGCAAACCCACTTGTTTTGATTGCTCCCTGTTCAACCTGCTGGCTGTGCTGCTTAGTTCAACCTGCTGCAATACTGTAATACCACTACTGCTGGAAATGGCCGTATCGTCAAAAAAAAAAGGGAGCCAAGTAGCAGGCTCAAGCCTGGACCTTCACTATCCTCACTGTTAGATGTTACTTGAAGCCCTGGCTGTTTTGGGTCACTCCAGCTGGCTCCTTCCAGGCCAAAACTGCTCTAAAAGGAGCCAGACTTGGTGTGGACATGAGCCAGATGTCCTTCTGTTCTGCAGTGCGGACAGAGCCACTTTCTACTATACCTGAAGTACGAGTACCCAACTTCAAATTGTGTCAATTATTTTGCCATGTTTTTTTCTTTTACCATTTGCAAGTCTCCTATAACTTTAGGAGTGGTTTCTAGCAATGCAAATCTACTTGTTTTCAGGTTTCTGTTAATCAGAGTTATCAGTGACAACATCTTCACTTCACTGGAGCCATGCTGGAATTTGAAAGTGCTCAATATGTATGACAGTCTGACTGATTTTGCAAGAGTGGTTTTGAGGTTTTTTTCACATTATTTTCACCAGCCATTTAGATAGGGAATTATGAGGAGATGAGATTACATTATTAAACCTAACCTTTATTGAAAAGTACTTAAACACACGCTCCATAAACTATGGTCTGTTCTCAGATATTACTCAGCCAGTTGTACTATCTACAGCAAAAATGGATTTGATATGCATGAGCTCCTCTTTCACAGGAGCATCTTCTGATAAAGTAAGGCTAATCGTCAAGCACAAATACATAGGTTTGTAGGCTCTCTTTCACCCCCCTGAAAATGTAAACAAATAAAGGTCTTTTTTTTCCAGAGAGCCATTTTTTTCTAACAACCAACATGAGCCTCTTTTGCAAAACATAGGCTTGCATATCCTGCAAGACTTCAGATGAACATTACTGCTCTTCAGATGAAGACAATTCCATACATTTTGCACCTTCTCTCATGGACTGTTCACTCTAAATGACCTTAATTTTAATATATTTTTTCTGTAACATTTTGGACATCATCCTTCTAATGTCCAATTCCTATCTGCTCCAGGCATTCTTCCCAAAATTGGTAATAAGGGTTAAATACATACCACTGCCAAATATAGTCATTTTCCAGTGTCTTACCTTGAATCTGCTTTGGCAGCCTCTTTGTACGTCTCCTCTGAGACCAGACTGGTTATTAAATTCCAGTTATTAGGAAACAAATTTAGTCTCAGGACAATTTTTTCTACTAAAACTTTGTTAAATGCATGAGAGACTTCGTCTACAACCAGCAGCTCTCTTACAAGTTTACATTAAGTTGATGAATCATACATTTTAACAACAACAAAAAAGTTCTTTATCTGTGGAAAAGTGGAGATTTCCCAAGCTGTTCTGGCAATTGGTTTGTGGTCATTATTAGCTTACATTGATTTCCCAGGAATAGGAGCATGAGATATTTGCACCCACAGTCTAAAGTCTTCTGTATTACAGCAAACTGTTCAGTCTTTATCACCTGTAATGCCAAAGCAATTTCCAGGCTTCACAGAGTGGAATAAGAGGATTGAAAGAAATGTAGTATTTCAGTTATGAAGATCATAAATGAAAGACAATCCTCTAATTCTCTTGGCTTCCCAAACTCTATAGTAAGATTAAAACATTAATGTCCTTGTATTGCTCTCCCCTGAAAGAAACCATGTGTGTTGAGGATAGAGGTGTCAACATGGATCTATGTTATGATCTACCAGTACCCCAAAAAAGCAAATATGACATAAACCAGAACTTAGTTCAGCTTTGACCCAGCAGCCCACTTTTTTCCAGAGAGCTTCTCCTCATGGCTTTCTAACCTGTCTAGGTCCTACTGCTTGTGAGGAAATCACAGATTTGCTTCCCAGTGAAACGTTTTGGTTGTCCAGCACAACTCAAACGGCAATAAAAGTACAGAGTATCTTCCAGGGATGGAAAAAGCATAAATGTACTGTTTTTCTAAGCTATCTGCTGATGCATCAAGTTCATAAAAATACCTGGCATAAATTTGCACAGAAACATCATTCCCTTCTTTTTTTTCTTACCAAAGCTAATAACTGTGCTTGCTCCGCCAATCCTTAGGGTAAGGGACATTTACCCAAATGTGTGAATTGGAGACTGGTTGGTCTCCACTGTCTTTTCTGATGCCTCTGGAGACTATAACCGTGGTTATCAGCTGAGCTGAGGGTGATTATGCCATTTTAGTATTAGAGACACCTATCTGGCCTTCAACTGTCACTGGAGAAAGGCACGAGTTTCCTATAGGCATGGTGACATATCTACCACAGACATACTGAGGGATGTCTCCGATACCCTGTGACATTTAAATTGCAGCTAAATGTCTGTGTTTTGGCAGGTTTATTGCTCCTGGAGAATATTTTTCCAACCTCCACTCTGCTTCCTTCATTTTTTAGGAATGCAGGTTCTTGATGAGGAAAAGGAGTTCCCATATTTTCCACTAGTAAAAGAAGTATGTTTTCCTTAGTACCATTACAAGATGAGTGTCTTCCAATGCACTGATCATTCATCCAGTTAGTTCAATACTTCTTTAAAGTCTTCAAAGTAAACTCTTGCTCTTCAGCGACCTCTCTCCCTGTTTGGCTTTTTCACACTGATGCAGCTATGTTTCTCCAATGGCAATAGGTGCAGCACTGAACTCTTTTACTATCAATAGTAAATTTACTATCCAGTATTCAAATAGTAATTTACTATCCAGTACTTTTCTAACAATGAAAACAATTGTTTCTGGCAACATAATGGTGTGTGTGCCATGTCCAACTTCATAGATGTCCCATTTACTTCCAGTTCAATAGTGTATTTATCTCCTAATGAACTGCTGCTCATTGCTCCTATGAGGATTCATCTGAGCAAAACACATTGTTTGCTCTTGCCAACTTTTGCAAAGCAATATAATCCATCCTCCTTCTCACATCCTTCCTTTTGTGACACCCAGTGGGTTGACTTATGTTAACTAATGTTGCTTCTGGAACTCCACATGCTTTTTGCTGCCATTAGAGTTGTGATGCCGTACGTTTAGCTCTTTTCTCTTGCAGGGTTGAGGTTCTCAGTCAGGATATAATTGTCCACTGGCTACCCTTAGTCTCGATTTGGTCCCTTCTTTTGTTTGTCAAATCCTTACATCTTTCCTTTTGGGATTCTTAGTGAGGTTCCTGACTTTTGTTTACCCTCCCAGTCACAAAACCTGTGTTGGGATGTGAGCTGGGCACACTCAATCCCTTCTCCACTATTTTTTGCTACAGGACAGCTAAGCAGGCTTGATGTGCTCTTGGAAGAGCTCCAGCTGAATGACTGGGAGAAAACAAGCACAGGATATAAGTAATACAGAATATAGAGTCAGCATGTGTTCATGGCACACAGCGAGGATTGGCTGTGTGGGGTGCACAGGAGACTATCCTTAGGTCTCAATGCACATGTCTCTCATCAGATTCAACCTTCCAGCAATGATAAATGGCTCTTTACTCACAGAGTTTCCTCAAACTTTTCTATCTCGGATTAAAACCGCTATTCATATTTGATGCTTATGGGGTAGAGAGCATTCCTCATCCTTCTTTACTTCGGTTTTATGGTCTTTTTGGCTGAGACAACAAAAACTATCAAACACATCAAGGGTTTCCAAGCAGCAATTGTAAGAAAAGAAGCTGCCCTTTGCTGGTACTCACTGCTTGCAAAACTAGAGTGGTGTTGCTTGCTTTCATTGTCCTCCGCATTTCTGGAGAATTTCAGCCCTGGTGAGGCTGGCTTTGAAATGTTTCACTCTCCTCCTCTGTGTATTTTCTCTGTTCCTTTTAACTCCTTCTACGAATCATGCTCAGCAACCCCTTAGTTCTGGCAGCACTTGCAAGAAGACTCCTTTACATTATGCCTGGTTTCAGCTAGCTGGGAATAACCAAAGAAATCCGAAGTCACCTCCCATGGCCACAGTAAGACTGTGTCTTACCGACACGGACACACAGGTATTCACTGGTTGTCTCAGAGAGGACTAATCTAAGAGAGGTCTGTCATGAGGCTTGTTTCAAATACATCCTACCTGATTTTAAAGTTTAATTTCAAACCTGTCTTTCTAACAAAATATAGCAAATGTTACTACAAACAAAAGAAAAGTAATTATGATGAAAGAAATTTGGGGAGTGTAACTATGCAGTATTTTTGAGTACCGCCAGGGGCATAAATATACATTTTAGTTTTTGTGCTCTATACAAATAAATAAAATATACCAATTCAGAAATACGTTGGCAGGAAAGCTTTATGTTGTTCAGTTTTGGCAGGATGCTAAGCATTAGACATTGCCCTGATGACTCACAATAATTACTCTCCCTCTGTAGGTCCAGCTTTCCTATATTTAAAAGAGAGTCACTGTTTAAAGACATTCCCAAATTTAATTTTTCTAACATTTAAGCCCCCCCATGACAACAGAATAGAATTTTAATGAAGATTCTATCTTAATATTTCTCAATTCTCTTTAGATGAATTCTTACTGAATTTATACTTATATCTGCTTTATATACTCATAGTTCTTAAATACAGTGAACTCTTACTTCTTCTGTCTTTAGGTTCATATTTTTGGGATTTTAGAAGCCTGCTAATCTTCATATTATTCTGTGAGTCTGCTCAGAATATATATATACATACATTATGCTTATGTTATGTATATATGATGTTATCTCTTTTGACTTTACACAACAGCGCAGCAAGAATATGGTTATATTCAGTAGATGCAGTGATGTGTATTTATTTTTATAGCAAAAATGATACACCCTCAGTTCTTCCTCTAAAGTATTAATCCTCTTTCTGAGCCACTACCCTGAAGAATTATGTCACTGAAAATAGAGTTACAGGGCAACCACAGGAAAAAAAAAAAAAAAAAAAAAAGAAGCTGTAGTTTGGAAAAGTACTTTACATAATACTTGTAAAGCTCACTACCACGAATATGCCATTCACTGAATCTCATGACAGTGATGAAAATGAATAGTACCCTTTAATGCCTTCACCATCTAGACACATTTCACAAGAGTATAATATATGGCGTTTTTTTCGCAAAACTTTCCCTTATTCACTCTGCCTGCATAAAAGAGCTCAAATTTCTTACAGCTGGAAATGGCCGTATCGTCAAGAACCACAGGACCCAATGCAATAACTTTATTCAACATTTCCAAACACCTCCCTCATCCTGATCATCAGTCCCCTTGCCCTGGTAAGACCCTCATTTATGAGAGTGATGGCTGATGTGTACTTTTTGGAAAAACTGAACATGGGCGAGGTGGGGGGATGGAGATGAAGAGATTAAGGGAGTGTCTCATGTTCCTGCTGGAAACACCGTTCCTTCAGGTGATACGGGAGGACAGGAGACAATTCTGCTACGTCATCAGACCGCTGCATTCTCTGTAACCATTGATGGATAGGCAAATGATGCCTAATCCTTTTAAAAAAAAACTTAATGGGTGAAATTTGCACTGCAGTATTAAGTGCTAGCATCAAAGTGCAATGTGTAATAGGAGTTTGATACTAGTGAGCTCACCGGAAAAAAAATGGATGCCAATTTCATGTTACTAGCTCTTGAGATTCATGACTGCAGGATGTCTGTCACAATCGTAGCTAAATTTGAAAAATGATAGATCAGATTTATGACAGGATATGGATTGCTCAGGCATTATGATTTAGCATGAATAGTTATCAAACTGGACAGAAACTCAAAATCTCCTCTATGTTGCAACACTTGGCTAGAGAAATAGCAAAAATAAATCACTTTTAAGGATGAAATTTCTGGTCTGATTAACATCTTCCTGATCAGCAAGTCCTAAATCACTCTGACCATGATAATGAATGATCCTACTTTACATGAACATACACACACATCCACTGCACACAGGAGACAGAGCTAAGGTTGCCATGGGAACTTTACCTCCAGATTTTTTGGCTTTGTATAATTAAAATAACACAAGTCTAATGTTTCAATAATTTAGTTTTACCTTGTAATTAATTGTGCTCATGTTTTCTTTAGGCAGGAACTCATTTCATCTGATGCAGCCCAATGCAATAACTTTATTCAACATTTCCAAAGCTTGGTTTTCTAAGCAGGAGGTATTTTAAACTGAAGTCACTGTGCAGGAATGACTACGGTGTAGTATAGAAATAGCTGCATCAGAGTTAAACCAGGTGGTTCAGCTGCTGATAAGGTAACCTTCATGGCAACAATAAACTTAGCACAAGCTGTGCGACTGCACAGTAGGCTGTGCCAGCTTTTGGCATAGGCAGAGGGACGGGAAGAAGAAGAACAGTTCTGGGACCTGATACCTCCCCTCCACCAGCAGCCATTGCCCCACACGCATTTAATCCACCATGAGGAGCATCAGCAGTCCCCAGCCTTGCTTGCCAGGGTTGCCCCCACTCACTCTTCCTTCATTCATCCCTTTTCTTCTCCTGTGCTCTTTCAGGCCAACTCACAACTTTGCCTAGGTGTTCAGAAAACTTGACTTAGCTCTGAGTGTAGGAATACAGTCAAGCTCCTCGCTCTAAACTTAGGCTCTGGGTTTTCATAAGAGGTGACCTACAAACCTCAATGATGTTAGAGATTGAAAGTATGCAGCAAATAGCCTTCCTCAAGAAGTCTTCCCTCCAGATGAGGGCTTTTATGTCTTATAGAAGTTGCATGAGATACCAGAAAAGAATTGTCATCAGAGTCATCTGCCTTTTCAGTAAAGGGAAACTCAAACTTCTGTGCTATCAATCTTTAGAGAAAGACATAATATTAAAAAAAAATCAGCAGCCTTTCCTCCATGTTTGAACATGTTGCTTCCTCTAGACACTTGGACTTTGCCATAGGTCGTACACAAAACAGAGGACACAAGCACTGTGCAAGGTTTATTGATCTAACTGCAGTAACAGTGCTGCTGCTGATTCCAAGAACATTAGCTTCACAGCCTGCAGTTGATACGCATGTACAGGTACTGCTGTCAGTGCCGTGGACACAGAAAATGTGCTTTCTGAAGAACTAGTTGGTGTATTTAAGGGGAAAGGAACTGAGAAAGATCAACTGTTTGGCACTGTGATGAAATAAGACCTTACCATATAGGTCTGTATTGAGGAAGGAGTTTAGTTAAAATACTCAGTATAAGTCTCCTCCCTAAAGGAATAGCGCTTAATACATGTTAAAATATAATTGTATAATTGGAACTCAAGTGTTTGGGTTATGTAAAAGGTGCTGTAGGCGTATCAGCTTAGACAGAGGTAATTAGATCTTGTATATTAACATTTTTCCCTTAAAGGGATAATCAGCAATATTTTTAGTAGTGGGGATGCTTAAGCCTAGGAACTTGAGGGAAAAAAGATGTTGTTTGGGCCTCCTCATTTAGTACTGTTTGCTTTGTTCCTACCTCTGTCGCTGACTGGACTGTACTAATATTTTTGCAGTAGATTGCCTGCTTAATGCAACCCCAGCTGGGTGCCCACACAATGGCAACACTGCTACTGCTTTTGGTGAGATCAGCATAAAACTGAATCACCTGCAAGCATCAATCATGGTGCTGAAAATAGGACTAGATAGTAGCATTAAATAATACAGTACCTGGCATGTATATATAGTAACAGGTCATACATTGAAGCCACAATTAAGTCTGTGGCAGGGCCAGGAACAGAAGAAATCAGAGCTTCAATCTCTCTGTGAGGCAAGGGTTAACATTTTATATAGAAAAAAGTAAACAGTCACACGTCACTGCTTAGCTCAGTCAGTTTGAAGGATACAATAAAAACAAATATGATTTTACTCACACTAAGTCGAATGACAATCAATGGCTCTACAGCTTTTGAGTATCCAATTGAAGCCCTTGAAAAATCAAGTGGATGTACAGAAGGATAGGTTACTACTCCATCATAGGATGAAGATAGGTGAATGTCATTGACTTCTTGGGTTTCCAAATACATTGCGAAGCTTTCTAGAGAAGAGGATCTGTTTATTTTGAAAACTGTACACTGAATCTCTAGGAAGTGGAACAGTAGAGCACAAATTAAAGCTGCTGTCAATTAAAAAGATGTTTTTTTCTTTTTTTAAGATAAGAGATGTACAGTTCCTTAAGCTGGGAAAACAAAACAAAGCCAATCAAAACACCCACGTACAAGGGCTACACCTAGTATTTTCTGATTTCATTACAGTTATCCATGCTTGTCTTTTCAAATACAAGAAAAACATCCTACGGAAGAAATTCCAGGAGGAAAACACAGACCTTAAGCTCCTCATTGAGAAGTTTGTATCAAACTTCGGAATCCAACAAAAATCTCAACTGAATTCAAAAGAAGGTTAATCCAAACTAGAAATATTTCCCCAATTTCATTTTCTCCCTCCATGCAATGCCAACTGAAGACCTCCCTATCTCTACCGTACTCATACGAGGCTTTCTAAGTCTTGACAACAGTGCAGATACCTTGTTTCTAGGCAAGTCAAAGCTTGTCTTGGCAAGTGAAGGGAAAAAACTTACTTTTTGACTTTGTTCTTAAAGTCTCAAAAAATCAGAACTTGTGGATTGAAAGACCTGAGTGACCTAAACAAACAAAGCTCCCTCTTCAATGTTCACCTGGAGTGACATGAGAGGCGAGAAGCAGCAAGGAATGGTTATCAAGACTCACAGGACAAGCTTTCCTGTCTTCCCTTAGTTCAATTCACATCACGCATGTGACAAAGAGACGGACAGCCCTTTTCCAGAGGCATTCCCAGCACAAACGTCAGGCAGCTCAATTGAATTTTGCCTAAGGATCGTGACTGGAAGTTCTCAATACACTTAATAATGGATTTTTCACAAGGCAGGTATTCAGACAAAAAAATACAGCAACAATTACAGACCGCCTTAAAAATGCAGAGCCTTTTTCACTCGTCAGTTTTTCAAGGGGCATTTGTTGTAAAATGTGTTTTCTCTTGTGGGATTGCACCTGAAACTGATCTTTGCAGACAGTAGCCAAGCACAACGGTGCATTTGGGAGCAGGGAATCGCAGCAAGTCCCCGTGTCTCTAAGCAGCCTGTACACTTCGTAGAGATCAAGTGGGAGCTCAGTGGCAAGCTGCTAAATGGTTGGTTGTATCAACTCTGCAGGCAAGGCCAATAGGTTATCTGCAGCCAAAAAAGCGATGAAAACAGCTGCAGTTGGTAGGAAACACAGTCGGAAGGCCACCATCGCCTGAAGAATGGTTGTTTCCAACCACAAAGCTGCCAAGTCTTCAGGTGTCTCTGCTTATGTTTATGGTGTTTAATGTTTAGCGATAACACATTGAAAAAATATAAATAAAGTGCTTTTCTCTTCTTTTGGGATCTCGCCTGCTAACCCATACATATGATAGATGCTTACAAGGTCTCTGTTTTGGGAATGGCACTGTCACTTTAAACACCATTATATAGGCATGCGTCAGACATAGAATTATTTTGCTTGCACACTATAAGCTCATGAACATTATTATAAAGGCGAGAAATTCACTTTATTTTCAAACCTTCACTCACAGAAAATGTAATTTGCGGAGTAACAAGTTCAAAAACTATTCAGCTCTTTCTGGTTTTCAGCACCTTCTCTTTTGTCCTGCTACAGCTTCATTATTTTCTTATTCTTTGCAGTACACCCTAGTCTGTTTGGATGAAAAGAAACTGTTCCATGTTAGTCACACCAGGAAAACGAATTTTGCCTTGCAGTTGGCGAATGAAGATTATCAGAACTTTTATTCACATGCAGAAAATAACAATATAATGGCTAAGGAACACCAAAGAAATGCTGTGTTTAATTTATCACTTTTCCAGGCCTTGACTTGTACTCAAAAAAGCCATCTAATGTATGACTACATTAGTCCTCTTTGGCAAATTTTGTGTCAAGACTTGTTGGCCCTAAGTCCACCTAAAATCCAACAGATATCAATGGACCACACATACTGGTGTACTTTATACTCACTTGATGCTTTGTGGAGCTTTTATCAAGCTAATCTAAGCATGATAGGGAAAGCAAGAGAAGTCAATCTTCTGGGGCCTTGAACCCTTTAAAAAGGCACCAATATTTTCAGATCACATAACCAAATTTCTTTAGTTACCAACCCTGACTGAAGACTGAGAAAATTTTGCACATAAGACTCTCAATAAAATGTCCTAACCCTAATTTCTGAAGCTAAACTACACCAAATGATAGACATCTGATTAAGTGCCATGCCTTGGTCTTTACATCAGTCATTTATGTGGTTTAACCAAATCTGGAATTACTAATATCAAAGTGTTTCACTATGATATGCTTTACCAGTCTTCCTTTGGTCTCTGCATCAGCTTCTCATCATCTAACTAGGGGAATAAATTATGTAGGAAATTCAAAGAGGAATGTGCTCCCTTTCCCTTTCTTGGTTTATTTTAATTTTAGTTGCTCTTAATTCAAGGATTTAAAACCTTCTTAAGAAAGAAATGCTTTAAATACATTGGCAGGATTTAACTTATTAGAGTTTTTGACAACAATTCTTGTTATTATTTACTGCACCATTCAAAGTCCTGTTTGACTTCTCACTCTTGCATAAGAAATTTCAGGGATGTGTAAATGTGCATTTTCTATATAAGGCAAATAGACCTCTGTATCACAAAGATTTTTGACACTTTCAAATGCAGCTTTACAGCCTTAAACAGACATTCACTTCTCCCACCCACCCACCATCGCATCCAAGGCCTACAGTCACCAAATTTTTCAGAATTTAAGAGTGGGAGTATTGCTAATGTACCAGGTAAGTGCAGAGTTTAGTGACCTGTTTGCGCATATATGTATAGATATGTGAAAAGGTATGGACACGTTTCCCTATTCCTGTCTGACATTTACTCTGGAAATGCCGTTAACTTCATTCTCCTTCTCAACCGCATCCACTGACCTGGGGTCTAACACTGAATTTTAAGTGAGAGCCAGCAACAGCCAAGAAAGCACATACGCATATTTGAGAAGTAAAGCAAAGCAAAGTAGGAGCTAAGGCATAGGGCTGAAGAAAGGAAGCACTGGAGGAAGAGAAGTACTGTGGTAAGATCCTTAGAAGGTGTTTAATCGCCATCAAAAGCCAAGGGGGGTCTCAACCTTAGAATCTCACAAACTTTACCTGAACTTTTTTACTAATAGAGAAGTGAAATCTTGCCCCTGTAACAGCAGTCCCTACCATCCTAGCCCCTGGCAACACTCCCAGTTTTATCAAAACAGGCTAACTTGACTCTCTCCACATCTTCTATTGAATCAATGGAAGAACAGGGAATAACGCTCCTAACATTTAACCTCCTTTCCCATGTTTTAAACACTGGATTATGTTTCCCAAATTTCCTTCTGTTTTAACTGAAGAGATATTTCACCTGGCACTGCTTAAAAACCAAACCATTTTTTCTGCAAAGTGAAGCGTACGGCTGCATGCTAAATCACCTCTCATTTCTCCTGCTTTCAGTGAAATTTGGATGAGGTGATTTATAGAGGTCCTTTCCAATCAACATTTCTATGATTTTGTTATTATTTTGTACACATTCTTATAATGTGAGCTGACCTGTTCCTATCTAGTCTCCTTTCTTCTATGAATAAACTGAAGACAGTAGAAGAAAAACCATCAGACTGCAGAACAACTAATTCTCATTTAATAACAGAAACTTTATTAACTCATGGAGCCCTATGCTATCCCTCCTGGTGAATACAAATAGTAAAGAAATAGCTGGTGTTTGCACACAGAATGTGGATTAATTTGAGAGCAGCCCCATTTCTCTGGCTCAGCACACTGAACATTTTTATTCCAATTACATGGTAAGGCAGTAGTTCCTAATGCTCTGGGAAAAGGTGCTGCAATCCAGCACCAGTAAGAGATTTATACATTGGATCTGTACAGATTAGGCAATTGTAGACAGCAAATGAAACCTCTGTTTTAGGAAGCCAGCTCCACCACAGGATGCAATAGCCTGAGGTTCAAATCCCAGCTCTGTGAGGGAGGTGATGTTTCTCTGTCCCTACAGCCGTACGTGACCTGAAGAAGCAAGCGTGAAGCTCGGTGGCCCTACAACAATAACACTTTTAATACAAAAGCTCCTTCTTCATAACCAGGTCTTGCAGTCCTCTGAAAGGTTGTCTCACAAAGTCTCGCTTCCCTCTGTCTCTGCCAGCTTCCAATATCTTTACAGGCTGGGAACTTCAAGACACTGGAAAGACATGTCCTTAATGATGGAAAATTAAAGAGCTGCATGCCTGGAGCTCACATGGGGGTTGATGCATATAGTAAAGAGCGCAAAACACCAGGGCTTTAAGGGAGGAGGTGCAACAGGCTCGTCTGTGATACGTACATACACACAAAATTAGATCCGCAAGTGCATTTTCTAGGTCATCTTCTTCTCCCTCCTCCCCTGAGTTTTCTTAATTGTTCTGGGAAGGAATACAGGTTTCAAAATGTATCGCCAAACTTTGTCTTAGGAAAACATATTGTCCTGGTTATTTTATATCCCAAACTACTGTTTTTATGGAATATTAGTCCTCAGTTAACTTTGACAGTGCCAAAATGTACTATGCTTTCTTATTCTGTCAAGTGTTTAGTTCCTACCAAACAAATTTATTATCTTACTTAAGCCAAGGACCAGAAATCCAAGTGCAAACACTAACACAGGCAAGGGAATGTAATGAGTAAGAAAAGTATAAACTTTATTTATTTTATAGGTACTGTGCAAAACACTGTTACTAACAGTATGGAATAGACCTTCACTCACAGCTCTGCAGATTGCTGTGTCCTGGATTTGATGGGACTCTATAGCACTTTGTTTAATTTATTGTAGACTGTAGAATCTGGGATTTAATGTGTAGTTTAACAGACCTACATGGCCCTCTGAACTGGGCTGAATGTCCCTCCTAGTGATCAGCCTAACCAGAATTCCTGAACAGTCACAAAATTTGTGTGATGCAGTTACTGATTTGCTTCCTTACAACAGGTTTATATTCATCTGCTTGTCTGCATCTTGCCTCATGTATCATCATCCTATGACTATTTTTAAACAATCTTTGCAAAATAAAAACTTAAATAACCAGAGCTCTGCAAAGTGCTTCTCCCCTACAGCAACTTTATGTAATAAATTAGATGATAGTAGCACTACCTGGATGGATGGAGGTAAGAGCCTGTAAGCACTTTCTTTTCCAACCCCCTTTTCCAGGGACTTGCAATTCAACCATAAAAATTTCCTATGGTCAGAAATTGGGATGTAAAACCTCGGACCTGGAGGAAGAACTTTAAAAAAAAAGATGAACAATAGTATTTCAAGGTATACCTGAAATAAATACTGTGGGGAGAGGGCTGGACAGCAAAAAAGGAGGAGAAAATGCTTTGATTTGCACTAATATCATTCCAATTTTGTTCATATCCTTCCCTATCTTAGCCTCACCATGTCTTTATGTTGGTCCTTAAAATCAATAGCATTGTACTTACACTGTTCATTTCATTTCAGTGCTGTGTACACGCAATAATTACTAATTCTCAATATCCCTCTGAGGCAGGTATCACCAACTTGATATTCTAGAAAGAGACACAAGGCTCAGTTTGACCCAGGCCACAGCAGGAACTCTGTGTGAGAGCCAGGAATAGAAATAAGGAGTTCCTGTTCCCTGTCCTAAACTGAGGCCACAGACCCCGCTCTGGCAGCAACTGTTTTCTCAGTTTTATGGAGGTGATTATCCTGTTATGGAGCTGTGTTTAATACAGACTGGGATATCCCTGGGATATATAAGAATTTCAAGGCATCTTGCTGCCATCTGACAATACCTCTCAGAAATAGCGTAAGCACCAGGACTAACATACTTTAACAACATACTTTAACAGGTGGTCATTATAAGCTATATACCAGTCTTACAAGGTGGTAGACAAGCATGCATTATTAATTTAAATACCTTTATAGGAATGCAACCTTTTAATTCACTGAATTTAAACTTTTCTCTTACTTGCAGGATCTGTAGTTAATAAAGTGTAAGTGGATATAGCTAAGCTGGTAGGACGTATTCGAGGGTGGAGTACCCCTGTGTGCTGGACACAGGGTCTCTCGCCTTTTGTCGAGCCCAAGGCAAGTTTCTTACAGATTTGGTCTTGGAGGTCTTACACAATATACCTGGGTATATTCCAGGTGGACTGTCACAGGTGTGGTAGTGGTAGGTCCGGAAGAATCAAGTCTGACAGAGCTATTATGGTCTCTGCCCTATTTGTTAGATTTTTCAAGCTCCTAGTTGTGGAATCATGACCGACACCCTTATACTATTTCTACTATGCTAAATACATCCATTTCTTATCATTATACTTGGTTCCCAGGCCAAGCAATTGAGAGAGGCTCATGTCCAAGTTGCCACCAAAGTGGCATTTTTATTAAATGAAACTGAGGAGATGTGTTGTAGGCTTTCAAATATCATGTAAAGACAAGGGGCAGTGGTGGGAGGTGTTTGAAGATATAGCCAAGAGGATTGGCTGTAGGCTGCAAGTAATCTTCCCTGATGCAGTCTCATCCATGCTCTCTTGGAAAGAATCCCTGGAGTGAACAATCCTTCAAGCCATGCCTGCAAATTATCTTGAAAGAGCTTGGGAGAACCCCAAAATACAGCCAAAGAACAAAACTAACAATTTTGCAGTATGGAATATCAGGAGTTGAGTACTTGAGTATACTCATTAGCCCTCTTTTATGTAGCAATATAGGTATATCCTAAAAATTTTTTGCAGCTGGCCCAAGGTCTTCAGTTACAGGTCAGTAGTTACAGGTCTGTTTCCAGAGGGGATGAGCTCACATCTTGCAAAGAAATGTATGTGTCTACATTGTCTTCTGCAGGCAGCTATGTGTTGACATAGGCTCTGTACTGCACTTGCCATAGCTACAGAGCCTCCATGTGATTCATTGTGCGGACTTCAGTGTTGACACCAGCTTACATCTTTCTGAAAATTTGTATTTGGCATATTCTATCTTAATTACACTGAACAGCTGTGAGCATCTCCTAAAGGAAATCTCCCCCAAAAGATGTGTCAGGGTTCTCAGAATCAAGGTGTCTGAAATGTCAGTTTGAGGGAAAACTGAAAACCAAAAATTTTCAGTTTCACTGTGAGTTAGACATTTTCCCAGAAAGCCTGCTTTCTGGTCACATACAACTTGGTGGGGATTGTTTGAAAGAGCTAACGAGTGCAACTCCTCATTGAAGCTGAGTGAAGAGGGCCATTTTTAACTTACAGATTCATAATGATACTCTCAATACACTCAATAGCCAAGTGACTCAAAAGAATAGCCCAAATTGCCTTAATGCTTCACCAAATCATTCTGTGCCATCTCTCCTGGGGTTATAGATTATTAACATCTACAAGGAGTCAGACGAATCCCAATCAGTAATGTTGCTTCCCATTCAGGTTTCCATTGCATTCAGCACAACCCCCAGCCAGGCTGTCTTGAAAAACCCTGTCCCTAATGATGATTAATATTACATCAAATGCTTAAAGTTAAAGGAAATATAATCAGAAAAATGAAAGTAATAAATATCTATATTTTAATAATGAGAATATTTCTGACAACTACACTGGAAATACAAAAGCTGCTTTTAAAAGATCAGGAGAACTGTTCAGTGACAGTTTTCAGTTTTATTGCTATTATCACTTAAATATATTTATATAACACTTCTTTATCACCATTCTCTTCTGTGACATCTTTTACAGTTAAGATGAATGTCTATATATAGCCACCTCTTAGGCAATAATTAGTTTGTAAAATCAAGCAGCTCATGTAACTGTGCATCAAGTCATTCCTGTATTTATATGTTTCTGAAAGTACCTCAGTTTACGTAGTTATTATGTATAATTTAAAGTAAAAATACATTTTAAAAATTAAGTGTCTGAGCAAACTCTGAACTTCTCCTTCAAAACATTCAGCAGCCCTCAGCTATATGCCTCCTACCCTACTTTTTCCGTTGGTACACTTTATTGTCATATTTCTAACCTAGTGCTTTTGAACCACAACAATCAACTCTGCTTTATTATTAGCTTAAAACCCAAACCCATTTCTCACCACAGTTATATGTTCAAAGGTACAATACAGGGGATATTCATAGTGTCCTTTAGCTTCAGGTGAACCTTAACTAATCCAGGGTGATGAAAATCAGACTTTGTTGCTATACTACCGGTAAATATTCTTGTGATGACAGAAGCATGCATAGCATGCATCGTGGGCCATCCAGGTCAGTGTCCAGTCCCTGATGGCAGCTAGAAGCAAAAATTCTGGCAAAAAAGGCCAGTGATTCAAAATGACGTAGGGATTGAAGATCCTACCTACAACAGAAGTTTCATTCAGTGTATACACTTTTCAAAAATCAAAACTTTATTAAAAAGGCCACTTTTAGAATTGTTTTCTTAATTTAAACTGTCTGCACATTTATTATGGAGTAGTTTCTCAGGGAATCTCCTACCAGCCACCCATCTCCTACACAGCGTATAGGGAGCTCGTGGGCAGGACGGTGGCAAAAAATGAGATGTGGTATTCTCTCACAAGCAGAAATATTTTTAACATCTGATCTTGATGCTTTTAGAAAAATGGCTGGGCATTGCCCGCCCAGACGTTGGCCAGTGCCAATGAATGACAGCTAGCGAGTAAGCTCACTCCAAGTAAGACTGAAATGGTAATGCTTGGTTGCATTTCCTAACCAGTGACTTAAATCCTACGTTATTTAGGGGATGGGCCCATCATTTCAGAGGATTCATGATCCAACAGGCTTTTTTTTTTCTGTTTTCAATCTAGCCAGATGTCACCGATGTTGCTTTCTCTTCTGCTTGCCTCCTCAGGACCCTTGCCCAGGCCACTGCCTTCTTATCCTACCCCCGAGCTGCTGTGCCTGCATCGTCCTTCCTCCTGCCTTTCCTCTACTTGCCCCACCTGGATCTTCCTGCTGCGACCTCCTACCTCTCCTTAGGTTTCTGCCACCCTGCTGTCTCCTGTAATACTGATTTCTGCAACACCCACCCTGAAAGATAACAAACTCAGGATCACTTACGAAGTCACAGTCTACTTGCCTCTGGTACCAGAGTACTTCACCAGCGCAATGCTCCTCAACGGTTGGGAACAGGAAGTTCTGAAGAGCAGGATCCACTTTATAAACCATCAGTACTGGGACGAGATCCTGGCAGGGTCCCACAGCCTTATGACTTGCTACTTTGGCCTCAGAAAAGTTCAGTCTTGTGGCCTTTGAGTACAACGCATAGTTCATCGTTTCCCACATGCATTGATGATGGGTGGGAACTGCTGCGGAGGGCTTGCACTTGTTCTTAAGCCAAGAGTGTTAAAGTGTAGGGGGTTAGGCAATGCCTAACAGAAAAAAAAGTTACGGCCAGCTGATTTTGATTGGGCTTATACCCCATGTCTAGCCTGCATATATGCTATGCCAGAGAAGAAAACTCTCACCGCCTTGAGCACCATACATCAATGCACAAATCCTCTGTGACACAACTGATCATACTCAGAGCCTCTTGCCAGTGGCAATCCTGCATCTCTTCTGCAGCTCCTTCTATTGCTGAGCGTTTTTTATTTTGACACCACAGTGGCCTAACAAGAATAATATGTGGAAGTAGGTTTCTCAGTGCCATTGTCAAATGTTATGCATAGCAAGTGGCAGTAATGTTCCAGCTGACTTACTCTGCTGATTGTCTATGAATAGGCAGGAAACTCTTTCGGAGAGTTCTGGAACCCTATACAATATATCAGTCTCTATAGATGGATCACAGCAGTCAGAATGACCATGAATACATTCTATTTTATATCTGTCCAGTTCTGGCCCCCAACAAATCAGAACTGAAATATGTCAGTGAAGTCAGAGGTTACGTCTACATCAGCAAACAGCAGGAGTAGATCCACAGAATGAAGAGCTGGTAAGAAGGACTCAACCACAACATTACATATATGTTTTGTGTTGTACTTTGAAATGGTGATAATCTGTTTTTATAAACTGAATACTCATAAGATTTTGTAGAGTACTTGGTGTGTGTTCCTGGAGTGCATCTTTCCACGCAGTTTCATCAAAAGGCAGCCCGTTTGTGCACTCCAAGCCTACTCTGTAATGCAAAACAAAGCAGGACACATGGGTAGGGCTGGGAGATTAATTTCAAAAGCTCATTTATAATTTGAATTAATAGTCTATCTAGTTGCATCCAGAAACAACCTCAGACTGTCCCATGAAATGTAAAATCCCATTTGAGTTCATGGAGATCCATCAAGAAGCTAAAGCATGCAAGGCTTTGAGCATGGTCTACTATGTATTGTACCTAGTTGGAGAAGTATTTTCCTTTTATCTCAAATTACTGTTCCTTACAATAACCAAATCTAGACTATGATAATGTAGATACGATTCTCAATCAAGAACTAAGTGACATACCGGAGTTTGTTCGAGAGACTAATAATGCCAGTACAGAAAACTAGTAGTTTTTTTAGTAGTTTGATCATGATAAAAATAATAAATATGAATATCAAGACATTCAGTAATACACCCTGCTATTTGTTTTAATAATAAAACCTTCTATATTGCAACAGTTTTGTAAAACCTAGAACTTTTGGTAGCTGAAGAAACAAGTGGGCTTACTTTCATGCCCACCTTGGATACTGGAATAAGTCACTATTTGGCTATTTCAGCTAAAACAGAGAAATAGTAGGAGAAAAACACCAATATCAGCTATTGTGCCAGAGGGCTGGTTGTGATAAATGTGCTAGGAGGAGAGAAAGGAGATAGGGAAGAGAGGGAGGTATACCTTGTTCCTTAAAAAAAAAACAAAAAACAAAAAAACAAAAAAAACCCAAACAACAAACCCCACAACTTTTAAATTATTCTAGGACAGATATAAAAATAAACCTAAATCAAAAGGAAAGTAGGATTCATCAAAATACCTGGTCAAGGTCAACAAATAGGGAAGTCACTCATCTTTCAATGGAATCTCCTCAATATCTATTTTCAATAGAGAGAGATAAAGAAGATAAAACAGAAAAACACTTCCATGTGAATGTCAGAATTGTGGCTGAAATGTAATTTAAGAAACATCTCAGTCAATCTGAAATCCCTTTCTGGCACTTGTAATAAGAGCAAAATGAACAGGATATTAAGAGTCAGGAGATAACTCTTCTGCAATACTGAATGAACTATTACAGGGCCCAATTCAGCAAAGTGAGTAAGCACATACTGACATTTAAGCGTGCATTTACGTCTCATCATCTTCAGCGCGAATGTGATGTATGCCTGGCACTCCTCTCGATGGAGATCTGTGAACATAGGTCTATCTTACACACAAGCTGTCCTTTAATCCACAGACACAAGTCTCTCCAGAAGCTGTGGAACAACTCTAGGACTCAGGGGATATACATTCATGTCCCAGCCCCGCAAGACTATGAACAAGACAGTTCTGCAAAACACCTCCTGGCACCTGAGGGTCATATTTTAAAACCTGCTTATCCCCTCTTTGCTTCAGTTCTGTACCACTGTGATGGAAATGCTGGTACTTCACTACCAGAAATGGGAGAAGTGTTTAAATATGTTAAAGTATGTTGCAATAGTGGCACTTCAGGTAGTCACTACTCTGCCTTTCCAATTAAACTGCTCTGAATTCTTTGCAATATTAAGATCAAGGATCATAAAACTGGACATCATTGAAAGTAAAGGTCCAGGACAAGGTCAACTATCAAAGTCCAGGAAATCAAGCTGAAAAGGAAAGCTTCCCGCAGGCTCAGTTAAGACTCCTCCACTGCCTTCTTAGCAACATATGGTGTAGTAAGACATGCACACCCTCTTCCTGCCCCCCCAAATTAACTCCCTGGCACCACCTGTTAGGAGTGAGCAGACTGTAAAATTATTGCATTGGGAACAGATAAAAATGGGTGTGATGGTTCTGATGTGGTGCATTTCTCGCACTCACTTCTGTGCCCATAGGAAAAGAAGACTATATTTGGCACAAAATTAAAGTAAAAACTGTAAACCAAGAGTGCGAGCAATATTACATTCCTGTAACTTGCACTGTCCTTTCAAAAGGAGCTAGTTAATAACCTGACCTGGTTGTTTTATCACTTGGACATATTTGCCTGAACTTTGAATTCCTTTGTTATCTATTCCACTATCTATATTTTAAAACTCTCCTTCTATTCTAAGAACCTTTTCTCCTCTGCCACCTAGAATATAAAGTGTCATTCCAGTATATTACTTTCCTTCCCAAGTTCAAGAACCACGTGATTACAGAAGTCATAATATTATGAGCATGCTTAGATTCATGATTTCATGCCATGTAACTAAAAGATTTTCTAAAAAGAAACATCTTCACTTGTTGTTCAAACTTCTTTGCTTGTTAACAATGGATCTGCACCCATAACTCTAGAAATATAACCCTATGTGTCCAAAGCAAAAAGTCATGTATTTAGATACGGGCTGCAGAACAAATGGAAATAAGAAAAAGGTATTTGAAGTGGGGTGATACACTGGTATGTATACAGAATATCTCATGTATGCTTGATGGTGGTATCAAAGGGTACTAATCTGACACATGTTGAACCAACCCAAGATAACTTAGTTCACTCGTGCTCCTTCTCAACTTTCTGAAAATGATCACTATCCCACACATCCACTTTTCATTTGAGAAGTAGTTTATACATCACCACAAGAAGATAAAACATTGACTGCGACTAACTTAATGAGCCTGAAGCACTAAAGAAAGAGGAGGAAAGAAAAGTCGAAATTTATGATTTTTATTCTCTCACTTCTTCCTAACAGGATCTGAAAATCATGAAAGAACTTAAATGCATCAAAGAATATCCTTTGAAAATCATGCTTACAGGCAGGAATACAAATTGGATACTAGTCCCTAGGCCACTGGCCTACCTTTGTAGAAGGGTGGCTTGCATTTGATTTCCCCTGACTAAGACTTCACCTTTATTAATTAGAATTTAACATTTGAAAACAAGAACGTTTAAGTTTTTAAAGTTAAAATAAAAAAGAAATATGAATTGTTGAAATATGAATTTTTCTTATGAAAAAGATGCGAATTAAAAAAGCTTTTAAACTGTTAAACTCTTGGTGCTATTTATATCACTAGTGGCGTCATGACACAGCAATTAAATTATAACCCTTTTGCTAATAGAGCATATTTTTGCCTATTTAAAATGGAAGTGAAGAAACAAGAAACTTTAGTTCAGGAAAGTCCCAAGTAACCAGAGATGTAGGCAGGCTGTAGTTTGAGGAAAAGCACAAGAAGGTAGACAAATAATTTGTAAATGATTGACTGTAACCTAGTTTAAGTATATTATACGAAACAGTAGATGATCTGTCATTAACCTCTAGCTGAACTACGTTTAGGGAGCTTTGGGTCACCTATAATGTATTTGATAAAGTTACTTCATTTTATTTAGGCTAGTCTGTCACATAGGAACTCAGAAAATTATACTGTGTTGCCTAGTTTGTGGACTGTACTACTAAAAGTTGATTTTTGTAGCTTAGCCATTTATGAGGATTAAAAAAGTTACACAGATGATTTAAAAATAATTATTATCACTACCATTGTTTGTAAAACTGCTCATTTCCTACTCTATTTAAATAATAGGGGAACAGTTTTAATATTATCCAGTATTTAAGAATAGCAAGGAAAAGGAATGGGACAAAATTTGTAACCCCCCTGTAAAATCATCATGATTGATCCAGTGATCCAAGAACCAAACTTGTTTACCCAAAGATAATAAGTTTTAAATACATGTCATCACTTTTGAATTATTTCAGTAAAATAACAAACAACATTGGTTATACTCTAATGTCAAGTCAGGATGTATATGGGGAAAAATATAGTCCAACCCAACACCTTTGTTAAAAAAATTGGGGTGGGATTGCATTACACAGCCAGAAAAGAAACTTCTGTGGCTAACTGCGCCACCTTTTGATTTACATTTAAAAGAGAAATTAAATGATTGTCCAGTCCCTAGAAGAAAACACTTATTTCAAGATATTCCTGTAGACTTAAAAAATAGGTTCAGGAGCGAGCTTACTTTCTTTCTTGCCAAGAAGCACAGGGCTGTAATACTTTACTATTGCTCTTATGGTTAAAAGCTATGTCAGCAATGGAAATGGAAAAAATATATTCAATCTTGCTGGTTTGTGTTTTTGTAATAACTGTATGCACATCAAAATCAATAAAGCCGGGCAAATGGCAGAGTAGTGGCTTAGTAATCTTAGCACTGTTAGCTAAGTATACAATCAACTCTAAAACAAATGCTTCATAATCTGTTAGATTCTCCTATGTAAATCTATACTCGCACAACCATGGGAAATAAGAAAGCTTTACTTCTAATTTTTTTCCTGACATTTAAAACATATCGGCTGTAAGCCCTAATTTATCGCCAGCGTATCACAATTTGCACTGAAATCTCTAGTCAGACATGAAATTAAATAGCACAGATATTCAAAGGAGTTACAGCATGCATTTAAATACATTAACCACATCCTACCTTGCATCCAAACATCAACGATAAAGTGTTGTTGGTGCATGCAACTTTGCAGTGGCAAATCATTGGTGTAAAGCAGTCAGGATTTCTAACAATAGGGCACATTCCTTTAGTGCTGCAGTAGTGGCAGCCTACTGAAGGCTAAAAACAAGTCGCTAATACAGCACATGGAGTGGCAACATATGCTGCTCAACAGCTAGCTTTTCTCTTGCTGGTCAGAAGCAGCCTGCTTGAATCGCTACCTGTGTCCCATTCAGCCATCCCCTTCTTTGTTGATGAATCAACGATGCAGCGTTGATCACGGATCTCAGGATTTCCCTTCCTCTGGGAAATTAGTTTTTTACATCGCGGGGGAAAAAAAAAAAAAAAAAAGAGGAAAAAAAGAGAGAAATGGAAATGAGGGGGACTAGCAGGTGTGGCAGTATTAGCATGTAAAAGGATGTAAACGCCTACTCATAACAATCACATAAGATTGTCATGCTAGCTGAAGTGGGCTGAAATTATTCCATCGGAAGAAAAATACTGCAGCTCCTGATTTGGTAAAAAGCCAGTGAGTTGCTGCAATACATAGTCATTGTGGGGAGAGAAGAGAAAAAAAAAATTACTTATCTAAGAAGCCAGAATCCTCAGCCTTTATCAATATGCATTCCAGTAAGGATTCCCTTCCCAGCGCCTCCCCGAGAAAAAGAATCAAATCAGTCGCAACTCCGGAGAAGCGATGACCTTTGCTTTCCCCAAAAAGATGAATCTCAGCACGAAACAAACTGTACTCAAAGCTGAAAATCCCAGATGCTGGGAGTTTGCAATCAGAGAAATACAAGTAACATTTATCCAATCCTGGCTTGCCACATGGGAGCTTTCTCCAGGCACAAATTTACAAATAGACAGGTTGAAGGATTGCAGGAGACACTGAATAAAGATATGAAGTTACACAGAAAATGCACCAGCACGAAGCTTAAAACGCAACCCTCTTTAAACTCCGGTTTTGAGGCAATGTAACTAACGACTCCAGCTATATCCTATAACCTGCAGATGGCTTGCTGTATTCCAGAAATGCAATAATTAAAGAAGTTTGGGAGCATAATGCTGGTTTGGATTCAGTTACAGCTGTCGCTGTTTCTTCAGTTAAAGCAACACCAGCTGAAAATGCATAATAAAGCATTTGGATGAGCAAACCGCTAGCTGTGCTTTTTAAGAGGATTATTTATATCAAAAGTTGGATGAATATATCCTCCAGTTTTAGGTTGGGTCATGGCAGACACACAAATATAAAATGAAAAGGCTACGATATAGAAAGTAAAGTGATGTCTTCAACGATTTCGCAGCTTATAGCAAGGTAAACCCAGCAGTTGTTTCACAGTGACTTGACCCTGCTTTTTTGCAACTCGCTAAGCACTGCCCATCAAATTAGAAACTCTTTCTAAAGAAATGAGAGCAGCTTGTCTCCCTGGCAATCGCAAGTGAGCTCTTAAGGCACAACTGAAACTATTTTCTGTAATAAACCCAAGCTAGAAATTGGTTAGGCAACAGAATGGAGAAAATGGCAAATGGAGGTCTCTGCGTGCAGCCAGGTCAAGCAGTGCAGAGGGTGAATGGTACAGCATTTTTAAAAAGATCTGCCTGAGACTGCAGACCCTAATGTAGATGACCTCTCCTATTAAGATTTCATATTTACGTAAATATATATACATGTGTGTGTATTGCATGTATGTATATATCTAAATTTAAAGTAGAATTTCTTCAGTATAACTTGCCCTTGCTTTGCAAAGTTCAAAAACATAAAAGAACCATTTTCTTAAACAGCTTTGATCCTACTTGTTCTTTTGCACCATAAAATAACTTAATTTTTATCCAATTTTTGTGCGTAGCTAAATTTCAGCTTGGCATAGTATTTTCTGATTATTGTTTCTAACTCTATATTTTTGAACTTGAAGCTCGCAAGAGCCCAAGCTCAGTAAAACGACAGTAGTTTCTCGACTGAAGTGACAGATAAAACTGCTCCACAGTTAGAGTTACAACCCAGTTCCATTTCTGAAGATTTATTTCTTGCAAATAACAGGGTCTTACAATGCAGTGTCCTCAATCCACTCAGCTCATACTTTTTCCCTAACAGCCTGGACATGAGCGTTAGATGACATGGGAGTTCACTACACAGTTGCCAATCAATCAGTTATCAATAATCTAAGTTTGTCTGACCTGTTAGTCCCAAGTGACATCGCAGCAGCACTTCTTTCTGACTTGCCGTGCCAGTTAACATCTAAAACACTGACTGACCCTGTTTAGAAACACACTATGGTGACAAACAGCAGCCATAACATTGCTGAATCTTTGATCTGTTTATTCCTAGCTTGCTTGTCTCGTTATTAAGCTATATATTATACAGATTTTCTTTCAAGTACTGTCTCTCGCATAACCAGCACTGGTGTAAATATAGAAAAGTGTAGTTTCCATGACAATACATTCCATAGTTACAGCCAGCAGCCACTATCATTAAAACATGAATCACAGTGCTACCTTAAGGTGTGAGCACACTACATCGCTGGCCTTAGAAGCGTTAATTTGGGTTGGGGGTGGCGTGACAATATTTTTAGGAGACACTACTAGAAAAAGCCAGAAAACCTTGCTATTTAGCTGTTTTAGCAGTTTTAATATCCACCCATCTTAGATATTTAAGTGATCAGTAACACTCTCAATCTGTCCTAATCATTAGCATTTCTAATAGAATACATCACATCTGCACTTTTCAATGTCTTAAACACGATCGTCCTGATTTAAAACTGGACTCATAATCACACAAATGTGATTTCCGATTAATATTCACAGGGCCTAATTAAAATCACCTGCATTTAATTCCAAATTCAGATTTCAAAGAAGGGAAGGAAAATCAGCCAGTTAGCCTCTTGGATCGTTTGGATCTGACTGCATTCAGCTGGCTCATGCTCTCAAAACGGAGGATATAGCTGTTCATTAAAATTCCCATTTCTTCCCCAGTCCCTGACACTACGGCAGATTTTCAACCAGAACAGGTTTCACCTGTGATTTCATTTCAGTGCTAAGATGCATCAAACACCAATCACCTGAGTATTGTGCAAGGCACAAAATACATCCCTTCACACTTAAACTAATTGTTGCTTTCAAGTGAAAAAAAGTTACCTAACACACAGTCATTGGGGAAAAGATCAGAAAAGGAAGATTCATTCCAGTGACAGATTGTAATAATAACTCATATCGCAATTGTCCAAGACATCTATTTCAATTAAGTGACAACCACATATAGAAGACTGCCATAAGAAAACACTTGCTCAGAGATCCTCCTCTATTTTTTTTTTTTCCAACAACCCCCATCACAGACACAGAAGTAAACTGCTAATTGCCAGGAAAGGCATTTAAATCACAGTCATACTGTAGGAGCAATAGTTCTTGGAAAATCCATGTCCACATTTTTGCTCTGTCTGATGGGATACGCAGATGAACATACATTGTGGGTGTTACTGTATGAAAAAGAGAGTCCAGAGATCTGCTGAGTTTTGTGAGCCCTCCACCTTTCCTTGGCGTTAGCAAAAAGGGAGACTCCCAGCAAATTGCAGTGCAGCTATGGTCAGAATCTTCCAGTAAAATGACCCTGCCAGTGAATAAAAGTCACCTGCTCCTATCTGAGCTTAGTCTTTGCAAAAGTTACTCTCTCCCTCACCTGCTGGATTTGTGAGGAATAAGAACTGTTGCTCCACTTATCTTTTCC
This sequence comes from Cariama cristata, assembly GCF_000690535.1. Classification (NCBI taxonomy): domain Eukaryota; kingdom Metazoa; phylum Chordata; class Aves; order Cariamiformes; family Cariamidae; genus Cariama; species Cariama cristata. Next base: position 127,196 of record NW_009612947.1, on the reverse strand, counting down.
ATTTGGTCCCTTCAGCCGGTAAAATTCCTCCTGCTTTACCATTCTCTCTGGCAGTTACCTTCACCCTGCCTTTCCAGGTTCTCTGACGATGTCTGCCTTTCACAGTGCACCATTATGGGGAAAATAGATGAATTAACTTGGAAAAACTGAGTTGCATTTCTGGAAGTCTTATGGTCATGTTTGTGTGGTACTTCCTCACCTAATGTGTATATATCTCCTCCTGCATTGGAGCTAGTTCAAACAGCAAAACTTAACCCTGCACCTGATATATCATGTGAGAATCAAGAAGACCAATATAGGTAAAAATAAAAGTAAAGACTTGGAGAGTCACAAAGAATTTTCAGATATTCACTCTTGAACTATATTAGGATATTTAATTGTTGGGGGTTTCTGTTTGTTTGTTTTAATTCTCTGCTGTTTCTGTTGAGGACATTGCTTAAATTTTGGTACTATAGTATAGATTTGTTTATTTCTCCTTCCCTATTTTCACTACTCAACTTTTTATTCCATTGCTATACCACTAAAAATTCCTCAATTCCCTTACCACATCCATTAGATACCACAAGATCAAGATGATCTATAGACCCTTGGCCGAGCTATATGGATTGTTAAGTTTCTTCTGATCTTTTGTTGGAATTCAAAATCACATCCTCTGTTGCTCTTCTCTGAATTCCCTGCACGCTAATCAAGCCTCCTAAAAACTAAACCTGTGTCAGACAGTGATTAAAGAGAAGTTGTCTTCTCAAAGAATCATATGAGATGAAAGAAAAACAGAAAAGGCTTGTTGCGCCACAGGTAGCACGTACAAAAGGAGCCAGACAATATAAACATAAAACAAACTTGAAAGATCCTCTGTCAAAATAGAAATGACAGCATACAACTGTGTCACATGTTCCCCAAGAACAAACCAGACTCAAACTTCTACTCTAAACCAAAGTTTTCACAGCTGTCCTGTCATTTGGAGGGACTCTAGTTAGGGCATTTCAAGGACCTCAGCTATGTCTACACTTTATGTGAGCCTGTCATTTTGGGGAACAGAAGGGCAATGACAAGTCTTTATTTTGCTGATATTTCTCTGTCGGTATCAGAAGAATGGGTTTAGTTTGCCTGAAAATCCACCTGCCTTTGGAACAATTATCATAGAATCATAGCACAGTTTGGGTTGGAAGGGACCTTTAAAAGTCATCTAGTCCAACCTCCCTGGAATATGCAGGGACATCTTCAGCTCCATCAGATTGCTCAGAGCCCTGTCCAACCTGGCCTGGAATGTTTCCAGGGATGGGGCATCTACCACCTCTCTGGGAAACCTGTGCCGGTGTTTCATCACCCTCATTGTAAAAAATGTCTTCCTTACATCTAGTCTGAATCTATCGTCTTTTAGTTTAACCCCATTACCCCTTGTCCTATCGCTACAGGACCTGTTAAAAAGTCCCTCCTCAGCTTTCTTGTCGGCCCCTTTAGGTACTGGAAGGCTGCTTTAAGGTCTGCCTGGAGCCTTCTCTTCTCCAGTCTAAACAACCCCAGCTCTCTCAGCCTGCCCTCACAGCAGAGGTGCTCCAGCCCTTGGATCATCTTCGTGACCTCCTCTGGACTCACTCCAAAAGGTCTCTGTCCTTCTTGTGCTGAGGACCCCAGAGCTGAAGGCAGTACTGCGGGGGGGACTCACCAGAGCGGAGTACAGGCACAGAATCCCCTCCCTCAACCTGTTTGCCACGCTTATTTTGATGCAACCCAGAATGTGGTTGGGCTTCTGGGCTGTGAGTGCACATCATTGAAGCCCACCCAGGAAAGACCCTACAGTCATAGATATCAGCTCAAGAGCTGCCAAAATCGATGGAGGAGCTGCTATTTTGTGATCTGTCCACACCTCAGGCAAAGTTATGTTTGAACTTGTGCTAGGGGGTAATATCACATTGAACTTTCACCTCTGCTCTTAGGAATGGGGATACGGCGACTTTTTTGTGTCCAAAGGCTCAAAGACTAGACTAGATCTGGACCAGTCCTGCTGTAAGAAGGAGATGAATAGGGCCACTGGGGTGGAGGTGGGCAGAGGTCTCCGCGGACATCAGTGTAGAGACACTGCTACTTCTGCGAGATGCTGTTGCAACTGCTGACACCCACCTCTTCCACTGTCATGAGCCACAGCTGCTGCATTTCACATGGTGACTTGTGGCAGCTAGCTCGGCTTTCCCAAATCTCTGTATATAGACAGGGATGAGTTGCTGTTTGGCTCCTGCCAATAGCAGAACCTGCTGGTGTAGAGCTGCTTTGCTTCACCTAGAGCTGACAAGGGCATGGACAACTCGTGGAGATAGAAAGTTCTCAGGCACCTTGAGACCAGAGTGTGGTGGGAGATAGATAGGCAGAGGACAGCTTGGATGCTCTGAAAAACACCTATGCATCAAGAATTCAGATGTGGTAGGCAGCTTGGGAAGCATGATATGACTCAATCTCTCCACCTGAAGATGGAGATAATGCCTTCCAATTAAATGTCCATATCTCTAAGTACACAGTCATATAAACAGTGATTTTTAAGTTAATGGGAATACTCTTACAAAAAGTACTCATGTTAATAAGTGTTTACACATTTCAAAGTGCCACATTACCAGCATAGTTTTGCATTTTTAACTAGTGGAAAACTGTCTGAATTATTTCTGAAGATAATCTTGATCTGTTAAACCATTTACAAAGTCACCAATTGCATATAAGTTTTTAAAGTAACTTCTTTAGCCAGGTATAAATTTAGAAGAAACATGAGAAAGAGGAGGAAAATTACTTGAATTAAGTATTAGCATGAAAGAAAAAAACAAGTGTATTACTACCAATCCTCAATAGCTACAAAACAGCTCTGCTTTTCTAAAGATTCCTATTTATAACCTGTGTTAGAATTTTTAAGATTTTCTGTGACAAATGAAACAAAAATAAAGGCCTGGTCCTGCTGACACAGAGTGAAAATGTGCACACATTCAGAAAATATATGCCCCACTTGAATGTCATCATGTGGACCTACTGATTTCTTCAAGTGATTATAGTGTAATACAGATGCACCTAAATGACCTTGAAATGATCAGTTTAGCCACCATGTGCTAGAGCTCACCAAGGACTAAGCGCTTCAGTATTTACCCAGACTTCTGGGGCAGAAGAAGGGTTATCCTACACTGAATTTTGTGTTACTACACTGTTGCCAGCACTAAACCAACTAGCTCAGTTATGTCAATATGCACTGAAGTTACTGCACCAAACACATATTTACTACATGCATTAAATAGAGGCATAAGCCTGGCCACAGTCCTACACACAGTCACCAGCTTGGCATGCACGTCCTTCCTGCTGTGTGCAAGTGGGGCTCCCCCAGTAGGAAGCACAATAATTGCTGGTAATTTTCCAGTAATTTACCAGTCTCCCCTTGAATCCATGTAAACTTCTACTGCCGTAACATCCTACGGGGAGAAGTTCCTCAGGCCTTCCACTTCTCCTATGACAATCTCTTTTTTTGTTTATTTTGAATCTTGCTCCTGATATCTTTATCAGCTGTCTCAAAGTATTGCAATGGAAGAAACAAGAAACAGTCAACTCCTATTCATCCTCTCTACGTCACTCATGATTTTATAAACTGGTGCTGTATCCTCTCTAACTGTTCTCTTTTCCATGATGAAAAGTTGTAGCCTAATAGATCTCAGTTGTTGTTATAACAACAGCTTTTATATATTTGAAGGTGGTAATTGTTTATCCCAACTTGTTCTACTTAATTCTTTCAAACTTCACCATAGTTCATACACTATACAATCCTTAATGTCCTTGGTCTTTTCCTCTGAAATCTCTCCATCCCTCTCAAAGTGTGCATTCAAACCGTGACATTGCCCAGCAGAATAATTCCTTCCATCTCTCGCTTATAGTAATTATCTAAATATAGCCCAAGTTTTTTACATTAGCTTTGCAATAGCCTCACATTTTTCACTGAGACTCACTCTGGGATTCATTTCTATCCAACCTCATCCTTCTCTGCTGCCTGTCTAATCAATACACATTCGGTATTTGTGCAATTGGATATCCCTTCCTACGCACAACACTTCACATTTGTATTTCATGCTATTGCTTTCAGGCCATTTACTTATGTTGAACTTTACATGTGCCATTCCTCCAACAAATTCCAGGGTGCTCAGGATATGGACTTTAATAAAAAGTACTTGGAAGCAATTCTTCCTGGGATTTAGACTAGCTGGAGCACAGAGTGTTGCATTCTCCAAAAGAGTTTCAAAGGGGAAGTCCACTTTCAAGAAATGTGTCTCTGGTTAAGGAGAACTGCTTAAACCTCATTGCCTTTGGATTATACAGAATCCAAATTTTGGTGATCATTAATGGCCCACATAGGTGGGAAGGCAATAGGGGCTATACCTGGCTGAAGGAAAACAAGTAGCCTATCTCTTTTAAGAGTCATGTGTGAAATGCTGCTATGATCTAAAGAAAACTTAGGAGACAGAAGAAATCACAAAATAAAAAACAAATAAAAAAGCAAGTTAAAAATCATTATTATTACCTTGACCATTTCCTGAAAGTGTTTCATAAGGGCCTGTCATTAATTTTCAAATGCAGTTCCAGCACTTTGCTTTTATTGGAAAGCCGGTGCCTACACTACGATCTCTAGTACTGAGGAGTTTGAACTGCTGCTGGCAGTTCCTCCAGAGAGGAACCACCGGAAACCAGCCGTCACTTCTTGTGTCATATGGTACTACTATTTAGAGAGGAATGACAAGCCTAAAGGAAAAGTACTTGATGAAAGCAGAAGTAAAAATAAAACCGATGATGCATCACAATTCATGAGAAGGTTGGGCTTTTTGACACTTTGGAGAAATGAATTTTTCACATTACTATCTTTTTGCAAGGAAGTCTGGTAGCTTGATTGCAAAATGTCATTAAACAAAGCTATAATTTCAGGCAGACAAAAATAAATAAATAAATAAATAAATAGACTGAGCCAAAACCTAAAACCTATATTGTAAAGTCTTACATTACTTTCTCCATATTATTATGGTTAAGATTTACTATGGCTAAGGATGCAGGCACCCTGGCTGGGTGCTAATCAGACACCAAGTCGTGTCAGAGAGGAACCCAGGCTGTTCCCACGTGTGCTAGAAGCAGGAGAACACTTCTGGTTTTCTCTGTGAGGATTTTCTTTTGCTCAGAAATTCTCCCTGATATATAGAGAAGGAAGTCCTGATTAACCAGATGTTTTTAGTGGTTTTTTTTTTACAATTGTAAATGTATCCATTTTTCCCCATTCCCATTAAAAAATAGTGTTTTTCAGCAGTTCTCAGCAGTCAGGAAGTTTGTCACTGATTTTCCTCAGATTTTCTTAAAAGGAAACTCTGTGTTCATTTCTGGCAAATGCCACTATTCTCACAGCTTTTAGCATTTAATGGCTTTTCAGCTACGAAATTCTCATTCCATAAAAAAAAAGCCCAAAAAACAAAAAAACAAAACACAACACCCCCTCCCCCCCAAACCCTAAACTTCATTCACTCCAATGTCAGTGGAAAGCAAGTAAGAGATGCAATTGTGGTCACAGCTAAATTCCACAGTAATTTTTCCAGCAAAACTATAGCAGAAACATCCACATTACAACATCTGCTTAGGCTCCTCTATCCCCAGTGTTATCCGGATGGGCCATGGGCACCGGCCCTGGACATGGCAGGCACACAGGATCCCCTTGTATGACTCTGACAGTGTAATTTGGGGAACAGCGACTGCAGATCCCTGTGATAAATGCATCCATCACACATCTGGGAAACAACCATTGTCAACAAGGCAAAACCATCAGTGCCCATCTTTTTCTTTTTGGAGAGGGGGCTGCCCTTGACTCCAAACCGCACAGAGATGTCAACCAACCGAGCCGCTAATAACGGCAAGGGGCCGTTGAAGAAAAATGCCTCTGAAAGAGTTTTTCTCCTCTCAACTGTTCCTGTTTGTCTTGCTCTGTAGCCTGATTAGTTTTTCACAGTGGGAAAAGAAAAGGTTACCCAGTGAAAGCTGGGAGGATGCTGCTTTTTGTTTTTAATATTGTGGCACAGACAACAGCTTATGCCTCCATGGGCTGATGCCCATCATCATGGCTTTAAAAGCGAGACTGTAAAGCCTTGCGGGTCACAAAAAACAGGTGGAGGAGAAGAGAATTTAATCCTGGGTTGCCTGGGAATCCTATCAATCCTCTTATTGATGGGAGCTTCTGAGCTAGGCACTTTCATGGCACAGGCGTTCCCTCGATGCTCGCAGTCCTCGCTCAGCCCTCCACTGCAGCGTGTTCAGGGAAAAGCACGTGGCCGATTACGATGGTCCTATTCTGCTCCTTCCCGCTAAGCATTGACCGCTGGCCCTTTACAGCACCTTTCTCTTTCTAAAATGCCTTTAAAAGTCAGGGCAGGGATTTTCCACCCTGCTGGCACTCCACAAGTGCTCTCTGACCCCAGGGTTGTGGGAGCACTAGCAGGGTCTACTGTTGGCCGAGCTGAAACTGTTCTGTAAATCGAAGTCATTAAGGAAAAGTGTGTTGCCTCCAGCTCTGTGTCGGTCAGGGACATCTCCTAGCTCCAACGCTCCACCACCCAGGGCTGGGAAAGGAAAGACCTTCGTAAAATGAACGTTACGCAGAGGAACTATCTCCTCCAAAGCATTCATGGGAATAATAAGATGAAATAAAGCTAAGCTGTGGAGAGTTATTGGAGTGCCTAGTCTGCAGTCCTCTAAAGATGACATTTTTAATGCCTCAAAGAAGAGGAGTTTAGTGGAAAATCAATGCATTTCTGAGGGAAAGGAGCCAACACAGCTTAAACTGCTCCCAGTGGCTGCAGGCCTACGAGAGCCTGCAGAACCCTGCTGAGCTAATCCCTCGGCTCTCTCCGGTGACCGAAGACCACCTCCTCACAGAGAAAAGTCTGCTGGCAGGCCCCACCATGGCCTCAGGACCGTCGTGCCACAGGCAGCTCCCATGTCATTCCAGAGTGCCTCCACGGAGGTGATGCTAATGCAAAGGAACGTGCAGGAGATCAGTTTTGGGTGTGGGAAGAGGAGTCTCCCTATCCTCCTGGTAACTAAATGAACACCAATCAGCCAGGAAAGAAGTTTAAGAGAGCCGAGGCCCAGGGCTGTTTGAGTCTTGCCTGGCTGAGAGCTGTTGTGAGTCAGCTAGAGACACAGACAAGAGAGGTCCATAATTCTCAGGATGGCAGCATCCTTGGTGCTGCCCCGTCCAGGCGTGGGAACGAGCAGCTTTGTGGCGATGGGGGCTTACCTGGGGAGAGCTGCCCTCCTGCTTCTGCTCAGTCTGCAGTGCAGCTGACTTGTCTGGAGCAAGCTTCCAGGAAAAACAAAAAAAGCAGGCTGGGCAAAGTCTGCTTACAGGCTGTGCTGCAGCAGGAGCATCCATCTTAGATCCAGTGGAGGAGGAGAGCTTGGACAAGCTCCCTTTTAAAGCAACAGTGCTCCTACTGAGCATGGCGAGGAAGGGTAGTGCTACGCCACGACAGCGGTCGCGCCAGGTACGTGCAGAGCACTTTATAGGCATTAGCTAATTGATCTTTGCAAAATCCCTTTGAGCTAGGCAGTTAAACATCATCTGTCCAGTTTTACAGGTGCAGAAACTGAGCTGGGCTAATGTAACCTTGTGCAAAAGTAACCTACGATCTTAGGGTGCCTAAGCCAAAAGTCTTTTGGTCTGATTTTGTAGGTGCAGAACATCTGTAGGTCCTACTGGCTTTGACAGCACAGAGCATCTGTAACTCCGTTTGAGAGCGCACAGCTGTTTTTAAAAGCCACCCCCAGGGGTATTTCAAGTTGGAAATCCCAAAAAGCAGACACCCCAAATCACTAAGCCTTTAGGATAATGCTGGCTTTTGTGTCTAAAGATATCTAAGGAGAAAAGTCTAGAGTCAGGTTTAATTAGATTTTGTGTCCCTGCTTCCTCTTTATGCATCTAGACAGGGCCCTTCTCTGTGTCCTCCCCGTGGATTCCTATGGACCTGTTGGCAGAGAGTTGGGGTTTGAGAAGGAAAATAAAACTTTTCTTGTCCAGGGACCACTTAGTCTGCGTGAACTGAAGGACTACAAGATGGGACACCCTGCTTGGATCCACTGCCACACTACATAAACTATCATCGGGGAAACAGGACAGTTTTCCCGAGAGTGGCATTTATCCTTTCATGGCCACTGGCCACTCTAACTCTGCATTGCCCTTACAAAGTGCAGAAAATAGGCAGCACCGGTAGGAAACAGGGAGATGGGACACACGTGGGACACGCTGCACGGCTGGGAGCTGACATTAACACCGTGGTAGATGAGGTTTGTTTAGTTTACTCTTTATTACCCTCAGGGCTTATTTTTGTTACCTGGCAGACCCTTATTAAACGTAACACTTTCACCTCTAAGTGTGCTTGAACAAATAGCTATAAAAGAGACCTCAGAGGCTGCCTCCCTCCCGACTTGCTAATGCTGTAGCACTAGTCTACCAAGGCCCAGATTTTTAAAGTTAGATAGATGCAGTCTGGTGCCTTGTGGGATTTTCACTTGTAGGCTGAACAAGTTTGGAATTAAAATTTAAAAAAACAGGGCAAGTAAGAACACCCACTAGTGCCTATTTGTGATTGTAGGTACATAAATAGCTTCAAAAATCTCAGGTTTATCTCATGTTGGGCTCCAAACTGGAGAATTCACTTCCCTTACAGCTATAAGACAACAGCTGAAGCTCCTGTTGTCCTCCAAACCATGTTTCAAGGTACATCCACGTATTCATGCAGCCTTTTTCTCCTCCAAACCTTCCAGATGTATGAGAGCTACAAGCTGAGTATTCTCCAAAGGGACAGGCCTGAAGTAATTCAAAGTCCTTTGTTAGGCACTCTGTCAATGCTGTAAACATCGCTATTTAATTGATGTACTGTTTTTATTATACAAGCCCTAAGGGAGTGTGCTGACCAAAGCCTCTTGTAAATTGAATAAATAAACAAATAAATAAGCAAGCATCGTCGCCTCGACCAGCTCACTGTGTGACAGAAAAGTCTGTGTGGTTTAACGTGGTTTCTACACAACAAACTTGCTGGCTGGAATGGCTTGTTTGATCTTCATTAACCCTGGCAGGCTCTTCCAGCTCCTTCCTCCACCTCAGCAAAGACAGAGAATGCCACTCTTCCTTTCTGGATTTCTAAGGTCACTTTGTTTATTAAACATGTCATTTTAAAAGCCTCCTATAAAGTGAAAACGGCTTATTTCCTTCCTTCATCTGGAAAATGGGTGAACAATTTTGTCATTTTCTGTTAAAAGGGATTAAGTTGTATTCTTCTTCTTCTCCCATTCCTTTCCTTTCCTCCTTTGTCCATCTACCCCACTTCACAGCTCTGCAAAGCCATGATCTCTCATTTGGTTCTTACTTGCATATTGTCTGGCCCAAAACACTTCTCAAACGTGTCTTTTAACAAAACCTGAGAAAATATACCTGTACCAGTCAGTCTTAAGACTACAGCACAAACAAAACTGTGCCAACTGGCGAGACAAACTAGCTAAGCCCAAGTACCGAAAGCAACACAGACATGGGAACCATCACTCAGTGAGGGCTGGCCACCCAAATCCTCGCACCGCTGCTTGGGTGGGTTTTGCAGCCTGTGCTCATCTCTGGGCCGTCTCAGCAAAAGCACTATCGGTGCCCTGGCTGCCTTGTACACGTCTGCAAGAACGGCAGCCACGCACTGACTGCAGTCAGACCTTCGCGCTCATGAATGTTATGCATGTGAGCAATTTTACAGCTGTGAGTCATCATCTTGCCTACATTCATATGTTCCTTTCCACTCTGGAAGGAAAGCGCTTTCATTCACGAGCAGAAAAAATAGGTTTCAAGCAGTATCATGATACAATCACATCCTTTTATACTGCTCGGCTCCTTGTTAACGAAATTTGATTCCTCTGAGGTGTGACTATAGCTTAGAGTGTGGAAAAGTGAGTTAAGATGGAAAACAGGTTGTGCCAGCTATATCTCCATGAATGCCCAAATCATTTCACCTCATTGTAGACTTTACTCACAGAGCTGCTTAAAATTTGCAGGACAGTTTTCCTATGTTGTCTTCACGCTTGAGTGCAATAGGCAAGTATCGTCAGATGATATTTAGTATAGAGCTTAAGGAGACTGAAGAAATGAAGATGAACTGAACTAGAGACTAAGCAGCGTCCACTTGTGTGCCTTAGTGTCCCAGAGCTCCATGCCCTTTACCCCTTAACCATATTCCAAAATTGTTTTGGGGCAGTGGAGGTGCCATAGCCAGGCTTTTCTGTAAGTGAAACAGAAAGAAAACAACGTACCCTATTTCTCAAAAATATGTGAGACCTCTGTTGCCCTTGGGATAGATATTGGCCAAACCAAATAGAGATAAATTCAAAATCAGGAAAAGTGTCAGAGAAGGAGTATTTCTCAAGGGACATTTGCAGAATCCTTGAATCCGGACATTCCTAAAATCGTTGGACAGTAGGAAAGTCAGACGGGATGTCTACTTCTCTCCCATGAGAAACTGGTAATGTTTGACCTTAATGTATGATTAGCTGTTAAATGACTTTCAAGGAGACTTTCCTAGGATAATCTACTTAGCCTTTAGCACCCATTTATCACTTCATGGTGGAGATTAGGGTCGATTCTAAAGAACAGCATTAGTTAAAGTCTCAACTACACTTTTTTTTCAGTTAAGTAAATTATTCCTTTATGGGAATATTGACAGAATTTTATGTCCTCTTTTCTTCTTTCTAATGTAAAGTTATAGAATAAGTGACTATGAAAGTCATTTAAGGAATGATTGCAAAAGTGAAACACTCCACAATTCAGAAAGGATTCACCAAAAGAACTGATGGACTTGTGGTCACCCAGGAGGTTCTTAAGATATTTGTGAATTGTAGGCGTGATGCTCGCCACATCAGAGTGAATTAACATTTATGCAATATGTACAGCCAGAGGACCAGGACCCTGGAATGAGCTGGGAAGGTAAAGACATGCATGGTGAGACAAACAGTGGATTTTTATAAAAATGAGTCCTTGTACTAAACAGGAATCATATTCAGGTCCTAGGGAGCTAGCTGAGAGGTGACACTCAGGATCTCCAGAGATGGAGAATGGTGCTTGCCACTAATCCTTTGCTCAAAAGGACATGGCTCTAGTCTTGCTCTGGGACATTCAAACACCAAACACCATCTTTGGCACCATTGCTGACCACTCACCTACAGTTTGCCAAAGAGTACACTGTTGTGACAGTTTTAACATTTTAAGTCTGCAAACACTTAACGTTCAGATCGATTGCCAATTTACCTTAATTTAACAATTGATTTTGCCTCAAATGAATTGTGGTAACAGTCCATATGTTTACTCTTAATCATCTATGCCAAACTCCTGTTTTACTGGAAATGAAGTTAAATTGCATTACCTCATATTTACCGCAGGAAAAGAGCACAGGCACGGTCAATCACATGCTCAACAGACATGTGACATCATGTTAATCTGTGATAACTGGCCCATGAGTTAAAACCCTTACATATATGTAGATGAATGTGCCGGACTGTGGTCTTTAGTTTTTGTTATCATTACCTCTACTTCTGTTTCAACAATATAATTTTGAAGATCTTTGTCCACTGATGAATACCTCTTTCAGATTATTTCTGCCACTCCCTAACATGAATTTTCCTACATTTCTCAAAGGTGAACATCAGTGTACGTCCAGCCTATGTTTCTACTCTCAATCATGTTGTTTCTGTCTGTTATTTACTGATTGCTACAAAGGTGTTTTGTACTAGACGGTACAGTACTACAAGAGATGAATATACTCCCCAAAGGCCTAGTAATCAAAGTTAGACCAATGAAAATTGTTATGAAAATGGTTCTAGAGAGATGAAAAATATATATATCTATCTATCTACCTAAAAGTTAAAAAATAAATAACTCATCTGCAGGTATTATTGAAAATTACAGTGTTTAAAGAAACAGATTAATTCAGCTGTGAATATATATATCAGTCTGTTTTACCCTGAAAGGTTAACAGAAATACAGAAATGCTGGAATTCTGTTATTTTAATATGAAACCACTTTTCTGAATAAGATAAACTGCCAGTCACAACCAATAATTATACCTCTTTTACTAAGGATATGTAACAGTGATGTCTGTTTTAGACTATTGCATTTTCAGCCATAGGAAGGAGCTAAAGTTACATAAATTTCCAGGAGGAGCACTTAGACAGCTGTTTAGCTGGAATTACGCTTGTTTCTGGTGTCAGTGTGACATACCAGTTATTTTACAGTTGTGGCAGAGAATTAATAAAGAAATTGTTGAACTATTAGTACACAATTTATATGCTTTTGTATGTACCTCACAAGAAGATGCTTTTACATTCTTTGAAGAACATTGCTAGTGATAAAACAAATATATGGCTTCAGTTTTACTCCCCTCACTGCATCTTTATGTGTAACAACAGATTTAAACAATTTAGCGCATGAGAATAAATGTCAACAAAAAGTATGTATGCAGCCCCTCAGAGTTTAAGGATGCTCATGCGGTCAAATCCTCTATCAACGTACCAGGGACACACATAGCTACTCTTGGCTTTAAGAGGAATGACCTGTGTTAATATTCTACATATCAATGCCAGACTGAAATTAAGTACTGTCTAGCTTTAAAGGGTGCTGTTCTGTAAATTGGAGTAGTCAGGCTGAGCCAGGCGTGTGCTGGCAAGCAGACAAATGTCAGAAGGTGGGAAACTGCCTTACAACCAAGGGCAGAATCGCAAAGCCGCAGCTGAACCTCCCTCTACCGTCCACACAGGATTTCTGGCCACTGGTAAAAGTGACTTTACTAGGATAAGCTGATTACCCCTAAAATTCCCCACCACTTCCCGTATTTGGGTAACAATCTGGGAGGTCTTCATGCCCATAAACCTGAGCTGCTTTTAAATTAAGAGAACTGTTTGCAGGGCTTCTGTAACTGCAGGTGACGTTGCAGCCCCATGAATGTAGGTTGACATCCTGAGGCTCTGTCAACTGTTCTCTCCTGCCACCTGTACCCTTCCCTCCACATCCCAGGCAGTCTGCTCTTCCCTCCCTGCTGGCACATCCCGTCTCTGCCAGCATATCATGAAGCTTGTGTCACATCTTGGCACTAGAACATAAAGAGGAGAAGCTGAACAGGATTCGGTAACTGTGGGAGAATTATATCTACTACTGTGGTTGCTGATCCATTATGAATATCACAGCCAGAAACGCCCATCTGGAGTCTCCTACCAACTGCTCTTGGGCAGACTTTGATGCAGAGCTATCAACCGGTTGAAACTTGACCCTATAGAGGAGCTCAAGCAGAAGTGGAAACTCTACCCATAATCTGTTCCTCTTATTTGAGACATCAGGGTGCACACAGGTCATATTTTAAAGTATCTCTCTGCAATTATGTGGGTTAGAAACATCCTACAATGAAAGGAGGGTTAATTTTAACTTCCGCTACTCTGTTCTAAAGAAAGATAAACTGCAAAACATCTTGAGACAAAGAAACATAGATCTTATGAACTGACTGTTCCTGATATTAGATGTTTCTGTAGAGGTTTCTTACAGCTATCTTGCAGAAGGGAATATATTGCCATTTTTCAGTGCAGACACATTTCTCATAGCATAAGAAAATCTGACAGTTCTAAAAATGTTTCTTTTTTTTTACAGGAAGGAAGATGGAAGACCGGGGTGTTTTTACTAGGAGCAAGGAATGCTCTATGCCATGCATTATTTAATGTGAAGAAATTTAGATCACAGGATCACAGGATAATTCATGTTGGAGGGGACTTCAGGCAGCCTCTGGTCCAAACTCCTACTCAAAGTAGGATCAACTAGGAAGTCAGATGAGGTTACTCAGGGGTTTATCCAGCTGTCTTAAAAAACCTCAAGGATGGAGACTGCACAGCCTCTCTGGGAAACCTAGCCCGCTGCTTGGCTGTTCCAGTGGTGAAAGTTTCTCCTTATATCCATTCTGAACCTCTCTCATTTCAATATATGCCAATTACCTCTCGTCCTTCCACCGTGTGCCACTGTGAAAAGCCTGGCTCCATCTCCTTGAGGACCAACTTGTAAACATTTGGGTCTCTGGTTAGGTCCCCCTTGAAGCCATCCCTTCAAAGGCTGAACAAGCCTGAGTCTTTCAGTGTCTCCTCATAGCGAAAGTGCTCCAGCTCTGACCATCTTGGTGAACATCTGCTAAACTTGCTTGAATTTATCAACATCTTCCTTGTGCTGGAAGGTGTATGGGGTCTAACAAGCTTTGAGAAGAGGGAGATAATCAATCCCCTGGGTAGCCTGGCTCTAATCCTGTTCATACTTGTTGAATTCCATGAGGTTTCTGTTGGTATCATCCTCCAGACCTTCCAGGTCCCTGTGGGTGGCAGCCCTGCCCTTGAGCATGTCAACTTCTCCCCCCTACTGCAATGTCTGCTGACTTGATGACCATGTGCTCCTCACCTCCAGGTCATTGATAAAGATCAATTGATAAAGAGGACAGGTCCCTGGATAGACTCCTGTGGTACTCCACTTGTCACCATTCTCAAGGTAAAGAGTGACCCAGTAACCACTACCCTCTGATTCTGATCATTCAACCCATTTGTTACTCATCTAGTTGTCCAGCCATCCGAACAATAACATCCCAACCTGGACACAAGAGGAGACATGTCAAAAGTCTTGCTAGAGTCAAAGTAAATGATGTCCATGGGCACCCCTCACTCACACTCTATTCAACTAACGGATTGGGGCATGGTGAAAGCACAAGTGAGAAAAGAAGAATCATACAAGTGCCACAGAACCAAAAATATGTTGGTAGGGAACCAGAAGGGCAACCTGAGCAGAGCACTCTGCTCCCTGGAGGCACCCAATGAGCCAGTGGACATCACTCCCTGGTGCTCTGCCCACAGGCGAGAGGATGAGGGAAGGAAAACAGGTCTCACCCTCCACAGAGTCTCCACTGTCAAGTTCCCTCTTCCAGCCAATGTGTGTGCCCAAGTCTGAGGGAAGTTGGTGAGGACATCTGACGTGTTCTTGGGGCCCTGATGAGGAGAGACTTCACATCCAGAGACAAGATAGGGGGCAAAGGAGGCATTGGTCTATAATGGCCCAGTGCTCAGTAAGGCTGTTCAACTTTTTAAAACTACAAACCTAAAACCTACAACTTTTAAAAATCAGATTTGTTAAGATTTTAAATTGAATATATTTTTCTTTTTAAAAATAAAAGCATTAAAATTCAGACTCATGACAACTTATGGTAAGCCTACTTACTAAAATTATTACAACCCATTAAAGAAATAACAGTGTATTGCACCAGTGATTCATCTCCAGATTTTAAGGAGTTAAGGAGTGCTACCTTTTTCCATAATGACATAGCTGAAACGGAGAAATTGCTGCTTTTTATGACAGCTCAAACTTCATAAATATGTCACATTACCTTGTATTGTAGTTTTTACAAAAGACTGAATGCAAATATTTATGTGTTTTCCAAAGGCCAATACTTTTTGCTTTTGTTGTGTAAAAAAGTATTTGCCTTCATTTCTTTTAGTTTCTATTTATTATCAGATGCAGAAGGAATATTTTCCTCCTGTGAATTAATCAATTGAAATCTGAGAAAATGATTCAGAAATGAATTAGCAGACATGCTGTTCTTCTCTTCCAATTTATAAATTAAAGCCAGATAGGAGAATATGAGATCTACAGTAACTAGAATTTAAAGAATACATGGCCAGTTTTTTAAAGTACCTAGAAATATGACACTTTGAAAAGTATCTACTAAGACTGGGCTCATAATTCTGAACTTGTTCAGATACATTTATGTTATTGAGAATGAAGTGCCTGGCACCTTACTGGTTTTGAAAATCCAGTTGTTTGCCTATTTGCTCTGTTAGACACCAACACATCAGATTTTCAATCCACCATCTCTGTAATTAAGTTAGCAGCCAGTTAAATTCAGATGCAATATAAAAATACAAAAATTGAGACAGGCAAAATATCTTATAAATGATATAGTTTATTCAATGAATGTGTAGGTATCACACACCCTTCTGAATGCATCCTTCCCACTAGGAAATAAGGAGAATCAAGTTTTGTGTAAAAACCGTATCTGTTTGCACATCACCACATTTAAGTCATTGGACCAGTCATTGAGAAAGATTCCTTAGGACATAAAATGCAAACAAAAAATTACAGTTTAACTGAAGATTTCCTGCTTCTGATTTAATTCATTGTTATAACGAGTGATTTAATTCACTATGATTTAAATCAATCTATGTTGCCTCGGGTTCCCTATTTCTCTATTTCCCATTTATAAAATGGATAATACCAGGACGAGTTTCTCCCATTAGCCAGTATGCCTCATTAGGAAGAGTGATGCCTCTTACAGCTAAAGTGGATTTTGTTCTCCTCCACGGTTCCATGGTCCTTCACTGATTCTTCCTGCAACAACAGTCAGCCAGAAACACCAGGGTTTTTTTGTGATGTGGACATTTGTCCGCTAGATGCTGCACTAAGCCCACCTCCTTATTTCTCACTGCTACTTAGACAGAGACCTGTACGTCTCTGAGGAATCCCTTCAGGTACCCAAGCCACCTCGGCGAGATGTGGGGTGCATGAACCTATGGAGACAAGGTGCCTTCGTTCAATATCCAAGCTTGGTTTCGTCTTTGGTCTTGGACTGGGTGATGGTGAAAATCCTTTGCTGTGACTTGCCAAAGTAGTACACAGGTTAGCGATTGTGAGTTAAACTCCCATATGTACTCAGAAATATTCACTCGCTCATATTGAATGAGGCTTAATGTCTCTTTCTCCAGTATTTTTTCCCTCTTGACAGAGGGAATGCACATCTCCTGGGTTCTGGAGCACGCTCTAGTAACACAAACGTGAAAAAAAGAGGAGTTGCAGACTTTGTTGCCTGCTCCTGGGGTTCAGGACCGCTGGGGTGAAGCCCAGCTCCAGCAGAGCAGCTGATGCTGTGGCTCACCTGCGGAGGGGAGAGCTTATTCTCTGCAGGAATGGGAAATATTAGATACATTTCTCTCCTCAGAATTTTCTATTGCCCAGCTCAAACAGCAGAAGACAGCCTCCTGTGACTTTCTACCGTCTAATTCTTCCCAGTCAAAAAACCCAACCAGACCAAACAGCTATTCCAGGAGGGAAGATGACACTGGTGTGGAAGAGATGGCAAAGCAACACCAAGGTCCTGCCACCAAAACCACCCATGTTACGGGTAAAACCAGGGCTTTCTGTAGCTTTTCAGTGTGTCGAGGGTCAGGGAGCCATGAGGATGTTTTGACAATTCCATTTTATACTCAGTTGCTTAAAATCTGAGGGTTTATTCTCACTCAAATGTCTTTTAAGCCATTTCCTCAAGAGGTGAGTTATTAAGTCAAATATTTCCAAGTGACATAGAATAAATAGTTCTTTCCCCAAACTTTTACTCTGTATAAGTTTTTTCTTTATGCAACTGCCATAGGAACCCATGCACTCTTGTACCTCCCATATTGCTTTCTCAATCTCTTGAAGAAGATACAAGTTCCCTCCTCAGCTACATTTCAGCCCATGTGCCTTTATTGGGACAGATCAAGCTACCATAAGAAGCTTAAGTTTCATTAACTTTCATTACACCTTTTGAATATCTCTTATGTGTGTGCTCTGGTGATGGAACTTAAAATCTTGGTAACACTAAAAAAAATGAATCTTAGTCTCCTGTAGCTTAAATTATGTCTGTCAAGAACAAAATCTGTGATTTCCATTTATCATACTACAATTGTGCTGTATAACTTGCTTCAGTCAATCCTAAAATGGAACTGGTTTTGCTAAATGTTATGCAAAATCATTATAATTTTCTAATAAAACAATACACCAGTGCTTGAACTCCAGCCTTCCCCTTCCTAAACATGTTATCTTTTATTTTGGAGCTAGTTATTTCATGCAAATTCACAGGCAAGCAATGGATAGAGAATGGGCTGACTTCCCAAACTGCGCTTGCCTTCTTGATGGAGAATAAGAACAAAGGTGGGTGAAAGCGTTTGACTAAAGTCCACCATGGCACACGATCATGATAATATTCATAAACTGTAAGATGGCCACTGCTCTTTGTGAGGGCCAAGAACTCCTGTCCACCACTAAGTTTCTCATGTGGCATTTAGGTTCTGATCTGGGAAAGAAAAATAAAAGCCAGAACATGATCTGAGAAACCTCTGAATTGCTGCTCCTTCCCCAGCTACTTCTCTGCTGCACCTGAGTGGGGAAACAACCAATACTGGCTGCTTCTCTACTATCAAATAACTTGATTCCTCCGCTCATTTGCTGGTCTCAGGCTGCGATTTTATAAGATTCTAAATATGTTCTTGCACAGCATTTTTTAGAAAAAAAAAACAACCAACAGATTTGTTCTCCTTGAGCTGAAATTTGAGTTCTAGCTGGGGACAGCTTAGACCAGGTCCCCAGCTTTATGCCAGCAGGATGTGTCCTCAAGCTCATCCCATGTACCGGAGCACACCACAGACAGACTCAGCTTTCTGCTGAACTATCAATCTGCTGGACTGCAACACTATGTGCTCTGGTATTTTGTACTGAAAAACCTATAAAAACAGGTGAAGTTGTTCTAGAGTCACAGGGAAGATACCTGGGTGTGCAGTGTGGGTATGACTTACCTGCTCTTGAAGAGTCAGGCACTATGTATCACCAAGCCTGGGAACAAAGGATCACCTCTGGGAAGGTTTTCTTTATGGGGTAGGCATAGTCAGCATGGTTAATATCATGCTATCCAACGACTTCCCTACCAAAATAATGATAACTATATAGTGTCATGGCAGAGAAAGACGGCAATGAGAAAATTTATCCTGGTCCCACTATATGCAGTGGTCAAATTGGCACTAACTCTCCCAGGAGTAGATAGGTAATTCTCCTTCAGACGTTGTTACCAGGGCTGGCCCCAAATTATCGCTAAAATGAACCCCAAATTGTAACTACATTGTTGTTATTATTGCATTACATATCCTGAACCTACAGCTTCAAGTACATTTAACTACATGGGAAATTTGAAAGAAAAATATACAGGAAACATTAGACAAAAGTTTTGATTTTAAACTGAGTTAGTCACACAACAGAAACAAAAAAAAATTGACACTCTGTTTTCAAAGTCTGCAGGAAAAATTCCCCCAACCTTCCTGAAATTCCTTCCACTTTTGACTTTTCAGGCCAAATTAATTTGCCAAGGCAAAGTTTTATGTTTATTACCAGAAGGAATCATTAGATGGCTTGGACTGAGCTCTGTAACACAAGACATTAATTTTCCTCCATTTACCTTGTATTGAGCCCAGTAATTTGAGCTAAACTACATAATTTCAGCCCATGAAAAACGAAATTATTACGTGCCATAGGCAGGGAATAGAAAAGAACAAGGAGTTACCTTGGGCTTCAACAATAGCAGGGAATTGATTTTGTAAGAAATGATCCATGCTCCAAGCTATAACAAAATCTGAAAAAAATCCCAAGGTTCCTTCTAATCTGACTTGTGGAAAATTCATCCCTGTCCCCAAGTCTCATGATAAATTTAATCCTCACCAGCTGGCTAAGATGTACCAGCCAAGCATTTAAAGCAGAGGATTCTCAACACTCCCTTAAAGTGCTGGCCTACTCAGTCTGGCATGTATTCTCCAGTTGCATCCAACATTGATGTTTTAAGGGAAGGGAAAAAAAAAATAATTTCTGAGCATACATACTCAACTTGGATCATAGAGGCAAATAATCCTTCCTGAACCTTGTGATCAACTGGATGTTCTTAAAATATGAGGTTTAAGGACAGAACGAGTACTGTCCTGGATCAGAGAACCACTAACCTACTCTTCTGGTTCTGACAACAGCTATTAATGCATGTTTAGCAAGGATTTTGCAAACAATATATATATGATCTTTCTTTTTGGAAAACTGTCCCAGTTCTCAACAATAATATTTTCTTGAATTAGATACAGTATTCACACCATTGTGTTTAATATCCATTGATAGATTTATCCTCCATAAATGCATAATATTTATAATTATACATTTATGCAGTATAATTATGCACTCTGTCAGAAAGCACAGATTCTTAGTTCTAAATCTGGTACTTAATGTTTTCATAAGGTACATACTAAATTTCGTAATGTGAAAAAACCCAAGAACTGATCCCTTTCCATCTTTTCTAGACCTTTCAGCATTATATATCTCCATATATATTTTATATATATATGAAGATTTAATTATAGCTACTGACTACAAGTCATTAAGATAACGATGAGAAACATAAGCTTCATATTGACCAGGGAGCCTTAGGAGTGTGTTGAAAGCAATGCTGATCTTACCATGTTCTGGCTACAATCCGTAAAATGAGTAAATGGGACGTGTATTTTCATTGACAGCAAGGTCAGAAGGAACGAGGCAGCCAGACCTCTCCAAGCGCTGGGCTGAGGATGTCTCCCAGAAGCCATATTTAAGTCAGATCTTTAAAGAAGGTTATCTAATCTCATTTTAAGAACTGGTAAGGTGCTCTCATGTTTACCCTCCCTGCTAAGTGCTGAGTTTTATCTGATTTCTGCCTTCAGCTCATTGGGTAATTTTAAACCATTCCCAGTGAGCCTGAAAACCCCTTCATATTTTTTCTTGATGCAGGAACCCAAGCCCAGTAATCAAATCACCTCCACCCCTGCAGCAAACAGACTAGATTGAGGTCCTTTCGCCTGTTTTGGGGAGGATTATTTTTTCATCTTCTTTTTCATGCTCTCCACTCCTTCCACATCTGTCTTAAAACAGCGACTTAGACAAAATTCCAGCAAGTATCTTATTAGTGCTACATGAAATGTTAGACCACATTTCTACCTCTTGCTAATTTTTTTATTCACCCAAGGGTCACACTACATTTGCTAGTCACAGTATTGCACTCAGAACAGCATTTTGGGAAAATTGCTTACAGTGTTATTTGAGTCCTTCTCTGAGACTTGTATTCATATATCCAAACTAGGATTTTTCCCTGTTGCAGTTCGCAGCGTGTAAAAAGCACATCCATCTATACACATTTTGCTTCTCATTGCTCCTAATTTCAGCAGCCATAGACATTGTGTTGCTGTCTTTAGCTTCTTTTAACTACAATAGTTTTGTATCTTCTGCACTTTTCTTGCCTTCTATCCCACACTTTCTGTATCACTCCTGTTTTACTGCTGCTTTACATCCCCCTTTAGTCTATTTTGTTTGGTTGGTTGTTGTTTTGTTTTGTTTTGTTTTTTTCATCAAGGAAACCTTTTTCACCATGTTTTCTGAGACATGACTTTGAGGACACTCAACACTTCCAAGTTATGCTAAAACTTCACATTTCAAGGATGTTACCTTTCCACAGACATGCCAGGAGTTATTTTAATCTTTGAAAAATAACACATTAAAAATAATTATTGGTTGATGCTACATTCTGTTTGTATAAATATAGACAGACTATTATTATTGCTACCAAGGTAACTACTAATTTTTGATTCAGCAACTAACCATTCGTGTGTCAGAAAAACAGCCCTTGTTGAGTTACTGGGAAGCTAACTGAACATATTTGGAAGCTGGGGGGGCCATCACTTTCTGCAATATAGCCAGAAATGCTGCAGCTAGAATTTATACACAGGCATCCAGGCATTGTGCTGGACTAAAATGCTATGTAACAATGCCTCCTAATTTCCACCAAACACTAATGCTAAATTCCGCAGTTTATTCTAATTTCTAGGGAAATACTGGCTGATTGCAATGTCATTCCAAAACATAGGAAAATCAAGAAGGAAAAAAAAGAAAAGATCTAAAAATACTGAAAACACTAGCCATGGTAGAGACTCCAATATATTTTCCCATAGAGTGTTTGTGATTGTGCAAAAAGCAATACCATCAGTATCTATTCCATTAGTATTTTTGGACTTGTTATGTTGGAGCTGTAGTGAAGCAGTGCCCAGCGTGTGGTGCCAGTAGAGAGCTGTCATTGTCCCTTCATAATCAAAGTGGCAGAAGCACAGAGGGTCCCTTTGTCTGCTCATTTCTGCAGGAGGAGATGTCAGTGACACCTTTCTTACAGTCTATTCATTGGTTTAAGGGCAGGCAATAGATAATGGGAAAAGCCAGCTACCTCAAGAAAAGAAAAGAAAAGAAACAGATTTCCTCCAGGAAAACGAAGATACTTAAGAATCAGAAAGGTTAACATTTAAATTAAAATAGAGAAATGGGATGAAAAGAAATTACAAAAGTGGTCTTGCAGGCAGAAGTTACTAGAAACCCCTCAATAAATAAATCTAAACAAGCAAAACGAGTCAAGGACACCTTTGACACCAAAGTCACAAAGGCAGAGGTTTGCTTGGAAGTCTATGTCGGTTCTACTTTCTTTTCTTTTGACATAGGTGTAGCAAAGATAAATAATTTGAAGCCTATAAATCTTGCTCCCAGTTGCAAGTCATGCTTCCAGGGAAGTCAGTGGCAATACTCCAATGGGTCAACTCCTTCACTGACATTTTGACAATACTTGATGAAAGGGGCAAATGGCCACTTGTCTCAAACAAGGATTTCTGAACAGAAATGGAGAACACGACGTTTGAAGTCACATTCAGAAGTCAACTCTTCAGTATCAGAATGATGCTAAATATTGGGGTTTGCACTCCTTCACCATTTCCATAACACTTGCTGTGGTGAGACTGTGTTACACCTGAAAATGCCACTCAGCTCTGTAGGTATTCCCAGCCAAAGGACACCCAGCCCCTCCGAGTGTTCACTTTTTACCAGTTTTCACAGAACCTATACCTTTGTAGGGCTGCAAACATGATCGCTGCTATATATTCCACTCTATCCTATGCTCTAACATTAAATACCTGCATAGCAGGGGTCTACATTTTGCTTAGCTACAAACTAAATCCTTGCAAATGTGCCAGCTGAGCTATAGACTTATCTGGATTTGATGCCAGAAGGAAAATATATAGGGCAAGTTGACTTTCTAAGTGACAGAGGGGACCCACTAATTTTATTTAATATGATGACAGTAGCAAGTCACACTCATCTGGGTTATCATGTTAAAGGGTACTTTAACTAGATCACTGCCGAAATGCATGAGATCTCTGTCAACAGAGAGCGCAGATCTCACCACTGGAATGGCAAACCACTGAAGCTAATTTTTAGGATTGCTAAGGCTTCTCGAGGTACAACAATGTCTCAATATAGCGTATGAGCTAACTGAAAATCGAAAATTCTTAACATGACTAATTTAGAGCTTACAAAGCACTTACTAACACTGATTGTTACAATTATAATGCCACAAACATCAATAACTTGGAAAGAATTATAAAACAATTTAGATACTAGCTGCCAAGCTCTTAAAATAAAAAACTTGTGTAGCTTATAACCTGTAAATTCATGAAGTGCTCGCTCTGAATTTCCCTCCATCCGAGCACACGTGTTGAAAACCCAACACTCACTCTTGTTCTTGTAAGAGTTTTTTTCCAGAACAAAAGCTATCTGTATATTTTTCAAGCCTGAATTTAGAGAGCGCCCTTTGCTTGTGCAGCTTTAATTTCCTTCTCAAGATTCTCCAACATTTCTAACAAGCTTTGTCCAAAACGTACAATATCCCTTCCATTCACCTGTCTCAGTACTTCTTACCTTTTAAGAGACATTTTTGCTTGGTAAATTCTGTATAGGAAAGGGTCAGTTTTGGAGCTCATCTAGACATTCCCAATGTGTAATAAGTGAGAGTAGCTAGTAAAAAAATCAACCATCATAGACAGTATTACTAAGAGGACGAATGTTTTTGAGCTATGCTTTCTCCGTCCTTGAGTAATCTACTGCTTATAACCATTACATTCCTCCCTCGCAAACCTTTCTTCTCGGAGAGTGCTGACCCTTACCCTGCTCTCCCGTCTATTCCTCTTCCACTCCTCTTTCCGTCTGCTCGGGTAAACCCGTTAAATCTGCATTAAGAGCTATGAAAAGAAGAATGTTTGACAAACTGACTTGACTGCTGCTGTCCCTGGTATCATCTGCTGTCATTTGCCTCCATTGCCGTTGACTTTAAAGGTCAAAGAAAAGAGTAAGTGTAGCTCCTGAGGGGCAGCGGTTCTGGGGAAGCAGGTTGGCATCTTCCACCGCCTATAGCAGCTTGTTTCTTGTAAAGGCTTTGAAATGCCACTCAAGTCGCAAAACTGGACCCAGCCTTTCACACAGTTTGGGTGAATTTTTCTGCATTATCAGTTTTCATGTACCGAGTCACAGGTAAAAGTTCCCCAACGCTTTAATTACAAATGAGTTTTGAAAGCCAAATCACCTATTCTCAGGGGAATTAAACATGCATAAGCAGACACTGATGTACCAGGCACTGATACTTAAACACAGAAATAGACTCATCACTTTTACAAGATCTGTCAAGAAAGGAAAGTTCTTGCAATTCAGAACTTCAGTCCATTAATTAAAATGGCAAATAAAGGCCCACATTTTGAACCTGACTATCTGAATGTAGGTAATTAACACTAGTTTATCTGCTGAGGTGAGTGACAAGAGATGTGTACTAAATGTTTTCATATTAAAAGACTTAGTCACATAATCTTATGCACAGACATTTGATAATTAGTCCCTGTTTTATCATTATCCCTGTGCACTCATGCAGACAGTGAATGGAGACAGAAAGCTTAATATCATACAACCAAATTTCCATATAACACAATTTACGTAAGGACTACCTTCTCTGTATCTTTCATACGATTTTTCATTTAAGATCTCAGTGACATCAGTTTTAGAGTGGACAAACTTTACAAATAGCAAATGTTTGTCTTCCTGTTTCTGATCCTTATTTTGAATTTAAGTTATAATCTTTCCCTTCCATTTTCTATGAAAGCAGGAATAAAACATATTTTTCCATTTTTTCTGACATTTCCAGAGTGTGCTATTTCTTAGATCATTATTCTGGCTATTTCTTTCAACACAGTCTTCTCTTTTGCAATGCTTGCCAATTTTTTTTTAATTTTTTTTTAAATCTAGTTCCTGTCAATGTATTACAAACTTTCTCAGAAGTTGCATTTGGCACAGGAATTTTTTTTTACTATAATCTTAAACTTTCATATCTTTCCCATCTGTTTTATATGACAGTAATGAGAGTCTTAAAATGGGACTCTATTTTTGCAGTGTTCCAAAAATGCCTTCTGTGCTGTATATTGTTTAGCAATACTCTTTGCATAGTGCCATTAATCTCTAAGGGCCAGATGCTGATAGTGGGTTTTAGTGCCCTCAGCTTCCATTAGAGTCAGAAAGAGGCGAGGATCCTTCTCTTTTCGTAGGAAGGGATCAGTGCTTGGCAGAAGCAGATGATAATTGGCCCATTGGGAGAAACATAAATGCACAGATATGTGTAAGTGTGCTTGTTTTTTTTTATTCAAGACTAACCACAGATTAACCTCCTGGCTTGTCTGAACTAAACAGGAGTTGCTATTTTTTGCTGAAATTTATAGTCCTATACTCAGAAGCTGCAGCAAAAAAAAAAGACAAAAGCTTCTCTCTTTTCAGTTTCCTTCACTGAAAGCTATTTTTTCAGTAATAAAAATGTAGTCACTGAAAGAATGAAAATGAGAAAATGTATCTCTTAACTTGAAAGTGTGAATGGTAAAAACAGCACAAAGCAACATTACCAAATTTTCAGTGTCTAAGCTATAATCTAGACAGTTATCAACTTGACTAGCTTCTTTTCGGCCAAATGCAGAATATCTGTAAATGTTCCTAACCTATTTTTTCTCATAACAAGGAACCTTAAAGTCCATTTTCTCCAGAGCCAGGAGCTCCTCCTAGATACTGGTAACGTGAATGACATGGAAAAAGATTCCATTTATGTGCCACTATATTTCACAATAATAACAAACTAACCCACTCATTGCTAAATAAATAAACACAGACTTGATTTACTCTTTCTGAACAAAATAAACCTTCTTAACTGAACTTTCTTTAGTAAGGTAGGAGTTCGGCTAAAAGAGTTATTGCGAGAGGACGTATAACTCTTAGATCTTCGTGAGTCTCAGGTATTTTATTTCCTACCCTTGCTAGTCCATCCACAATGTTTCTGGCAATCCATTACTTGCACTGTCATGCTTTTAATGAGGGAGAATCAAGCTGAGATCAAATTGTTCAATTCAGTTTTATAAGATATTACCTCTGAACAGGAATCAAGAAGTTTTAAAGCCCGATAGAGATGAGACAAAGGACTGGGGGTACTGAAGTACTGGGCAACTCCATCTTCCAAACTACTCTGTGCCTCTAGGCATGACAGGGGAACATTTGTCTGGACTTTTCAGTTATACAAAGTCAAAAAATGATTGTTAGTGATTCCTTCCTTGCATGGTGATGAGGTAACATTCACCTCTAGAAAAAGAGTAAAACGAATCCATTTCCAGAAATACTGAGCCAACTGGAGAGAGGTTTATTTCTACCACAGATAGTGGATTATTAATTATTTCTTGGGATTACTGGCATGATCCCTATCATCCCTACTATATCGTAGTCCTCCTTGTACAGCATAAGCAAAATTCCAACAAATTCTTTTGTAAAATCTTGTTGGAAGCAATGAGAAAACAGGTATGTCCTTGAAAGAAGTCTTTGCACTGGGCAGCTTCTGCTGATTATTTGAGAAAAAGAGTCCAGTTTGACTCCAAAGATACACACTGAATAGTTTTACGTTTATATTCATAGGGTCACATTTTTTTTCTTACAGACTGAGAATACTGCATATGACAACTGCTAACAGTAAAATTAAACTTTTTCTAAATTGAGTTCTTTAAAATATTGGGTTTTGCTCTAAGTCATGTTGGATATGCCTACATGAGCAAATTTAACAGCACTACCAAATTTTGCTGGGTGCTAGAAGTCCGTTGATTTTACTGTTACGTTATGAAAATTTCTAGCCAGATTTTGACCCATGTCAATGAACGTTGGCCTGGGCAATCCCTGGCCATGGTTCAGTAGATAGCATGGGCCAAGACCCATTCCCCACAGGCAGTTTAGATGCATCTTCACCACTCTGGAGAACAGTAGAGCTTAACAGTGCAGCTGTAAGCTCTTTCATGCCTGTAGGGTTCTGAGCCAAAAAACAACCTTGGGCTGCTTCTTTACCTACGTGTACCCTCAGCTCCTCTAAAATCAATGAAGAAAGACAGGCATCTCCAGAGGACAATTCCTCTACCTAACTTAGGTACCTGTTTGAAGTATAAGTGTCCTTCTGAGATGCCCTTTCTTCTCCCTCTGTATGTCCACTGACTAAAGAGAGATGTAGACATTTATCATTTAGACAGCTAACACAAAGACAAATCCCACCTTAAACCACAGTGATAACAAAGCCACCCAGGAAACGCCATCTGCACACTCTTCTTTGTAGGTCTGTGGTCTAACAGAAGCAATTGGGCCAGGCTTGGAAGAGAAATGGCCTTGCTGTCATTATTGTTCATATTATACCTGTTATATAACTATTATTTCTTATTTCTTCCACATCACCTCCTGACTCCAGGTGAAGTTGAAGCTCCATTGCACCATGCAGAGTGCGAAATCACAGGATAAGGACTTAAAGTCTAAACAGAACTACAGATGGAAAAGTGAAGCCTCTGTCTCAGGCTACACATTAGCCAGTGTAGGCTGAGAACTAGATGCCCAAACACAAGGAACGGGCAGGAGAAGAAGGCTCTTTCAAACTTCAAGATGTTTGATGCTCACTGAAAGATTCACTGCAAACTGGTGCTTACCTTCTGCCACCCCAGAAAAGGTTTTGCACTGAGTTTAAT
Organism: Cariama cristata; assembly: GCF_000690535.1. Taxonomy (NCBI): domain Eukaryota; kingdom Metazoa; phylum Chordata; class Aves; order Cariamiformes; family Cariamidae; genus Cariama; species Cariama cristata. The sequence goes on along the minus strand of NW_009612947.1, from coordinate 99,362 downwards.
TACACTGTAGACAGGGAAAAATGCAGCTCATTTTTGCCTTTTCCACTATGTTTTATTTCCATCAGGGCTTCCTTTCCTCCTTCTCCTCCTCCTCTCTCCAGTAAGAACAGGACTGGACACCTGGAGAAGTGGATTGGGGTTCACCAGGGCAGAAAGCAGGACAAGAGACAATAGGACATCTCTGTGAAACTGGCCTGTGCCACTCCATTTCTATACTGACCTGTGTCGATCATGCTAGAACAGAGTAACATGGGTTTACTAATTCACCAAGATCCATTGCCTCTCTGGACAGAAGGGAATCTTTAGACAGCTGGCAGCGGTTCACAGGGAGGAAATCAAGGAAAGGCCAAGCCCAACGGGGATCCTGCTTCTCTATTAGCTCAGAGTTGTTCTTTGTTAATGAAACCAAAGCCCTTGAAAAGGGAGAACTAGGCATTTGCTAAATGGAAATTGTATTCTTAGACTGAGCATTGGCACTGCTAGTGATGTGTCAGATCAGGTGCTGTTCTGCACAGATGAAGTGGGATAGGGCAGTCAGAAAAAGGAGTCAGTTGAAAAATGCAGTGTACAACAATTGCGTAGCTTTTAAAGGGAATAAACTTCCTCTACTTTATGGGGGTTCTGAAAGAAATCTAAAACAAAGCATACTTTTTTATGTTGAACTCTTGCAATGTATGAAAATAATAGAGATTAAGTCAAAGTGGGAAATACTGGATACAGATGAAAATGGAATATAGCTTAGGTCTCCATGCAGCTCATGGATGAATTCTGATCACATTTCATATTCTGATCCAGTTGCTCACTGAAAATAGCACTGTTTTGGTTTTTGCTGTTCCACATCACCAGCTTTCCCATGTGAGAGATGGAGCAGCAGCTGCTGAAAAGTTCAGTGTCTTGAAGTCATTTGCCAGTAGATAGCAACTGCTTAACTTTCCCACAGCACTGCAGAAAAACTGTAAAGCATCAGCCGAGCATCTTCTCCAGACAGACTGCTCAGGCACAGTTCCATAATATTGTTTCTTTTTGGATACATAAAGATTAGCTGCTAATTAGTTCAACTTGACAATATTTGCACAAGACACACAAGTTAAAACAGAATATCCAGTTTAAAGATAGAAAGGTAGGAAATCACTCATCAGATAAGTAAGACCATGGCTTCTCTAAAGGTCATCCAGTCCAACCCCCCTGCAGTGAGCAGGGACATCTTCAACTCGATCAGGTTGCTCAGAGCCCCATCCAACCTGACCTTGAATGTTTTCAGGGATGAGGCATCTACCACCTCTCTGGGAAACCTGTGCCAGTGTTTCACCACCCTCATAAAAAATGTCTTCCTTCTATCCAGTTGAAATCTACCCTCTTTTAGTTTAAAACCATTACCTCTTGTCCTGTCACTACAGGCCCTACTAAAAAATCTATCTCGATCTTTATCATAAGCCCCCTTTAAGTATTGAAAGGCTGCAATAAAGGTCCCTTCCAACCCAAACTATTCTATGATTGTATGATTCTGTGATTCTAAATTTTACAGTCTCAGATCCTAGCACTGGGCAAGGGGCTGTAATTAATAACGGCCAGTAGTCTCTTATTTTATTTCATTTAGTTTGTTTTGTAGAGGTAATAAATATGGAGCAGTTTTTCAGTTTCTCATGATACAAAGACTAGCATCTCACAATAAAATGGACAGCCTCAAAACAAAATGTTTCAATTCTCAATGATTTCCCTTTTTGCTTGAAATTATTCTCTGAATTTAAGTGGGATTTGTGCACAGGTCATATTCAGAGCCTTTATGAAATTTATTTCAGTAAAAAAAAAGTTCTTTATAAAAATAAATGCATCTATACAGTCCATGCAATATTCATAAAAAAGAAAAGCATTGCCTAGTTGGAAAGGCACATCCTGACTGAGACCTCCTCCCACATGCTCTCTCCCTCTCTCTCTCTCTCCAAAATTTCTGCATGACAATGGAACTTGCTTCTACTTTTTGTCAAACTAGTATTATCTAGAATAACTCTGCTGGTATTCTTTGACTGAAACCGATATAAATTGTGCTGGAATCAAGCACAGTATTTTCAGACAAATAATAACACTCAAAACAATCTATGATCTTTCTTTTTTGTGGAGTTTTAACTCACAAGCAAGAACTGGAAGAGACATCTGTATTTTTTACTGATGAATTAACAGGATTTAGCAGGGTTTTTTTTCTTTCCTTGTAAAAAATATAATATCTAGCACTTGTCTTGCTGATATAGATTGTATGTTGAAAAGCTTTCCCAGAATTACATTTTGTACCAAAGTTGGTGATATATTTCAAAAAGATATACACCCCACGCTAAATAATTTACTTTTGATAACGGCCTCAATTATTTATTGGTGATCTGTCCTCAAAAGGTCTGCTAGAGTAAGAAGCAGTAAACTGCTTTGGTTACTTTTCGAAATTTCTTTCGTGATGCTAAGGAAAACTCTCATCCTCCCATTGAATGAAGAAAAAATATTTCTTCTTTACATACCCTTTTTTTCATGGGACAGGCAAAACAAAAATTGCGAAGCCTCATCTTTACTCACATGGCAGTTCCAATTACCTGCCTGTTTCCATCTCTGTGTCTGTCAGCCAACCAGTCCACGCACAACTGCTTTCCACCCATCTACATCACTCCTTGACCTTCCCATCACTGCGGTCTTTTATTTGTTTCTCCTTAGAGGATGTGGGTAGGAGACTCTCAGGACCCTCTTCAAGAGCAGTGAGAAAGCTATGGTGGTGGAGAGTTCACCCTGCCATATGTAAGAAGATATTTTTGACTGTATACTTGTTAATTAGTGATCTCTCTGAGAGATCAGTTACAGTTTTCTTGTGTCACGTTGATGACTTAGCCATTCAATGCTATTAAGATCGATGGCAATGGTGCAACTAAATTTTTCAGGTTTTAATGTCTCAGTTATGCTGTGGAATTTTTCCCCTAATGCCCTGCAGCATTTTCTATTTGCAAAAAGAAACTAATTTTTGCAACACTGGTATTAGGAGCCTAAATTTTTGCTAGATGTATTGTTCCCCCTTGAACTGTAGATAAACTTGTTCCTTAAGAACTATTTTGCTTATGGTGGAATTAAAAGAAACAGCTGCTGGCAATGATAGTGTCTCAGCTCCCAGGTAGAGGGATCTCTCCTGTGAGGACAAGAAGCTTACTTAAATTTATGGTTAGGGTTACACAAAATGGTCACCTGTGACAGCAGACCATTGAACTCACTGGACTGTCACCAGCAAAGGCCAGAGAAACTGTCGCTGTTGAGAGGAACATCAATTAGAAGTGGTGGCATCCAGTTTTATCTGCCCTGAGTTTCCACACTGAATGAGCTCATCCATGAATTTCAAGCGGCCGCTGGACACTTTTTGAGTGCTTTAGGAAGGGATGTGCATGGTCATTTTGTAACGATCACACATGGATGTTGTATTTGTTCTCAATATATTTAGAAGTGGCACAGACCACTTTGGTGGAAAGAAACAAAAACCAAAACATCTGCTCAACTAAGAAACCCCACCTAAACAAATCAAGAAAAAACTGGGACAAACCATAAATCATAGCACTAGAGGAAAGAGCATCAAGCCTCAGAGTGCTTTCAAAAGCAACCAAAATTTCCCAAAGCCATGTTAACATCACAAACAGCTCATAGCTGAGACAAGCAACCTACTTCAAGCAATAGTGACTGGAAAGCATGGAAAGAGCAATGAAGTCTTACAGAGTCATTGAAATAGGAATTCCTGAGGTTTAATGAAGAAAAAGGCACTGGTGGCTGAGGTAACTGCCAGTGCAACTTAATTTGAGTATTTTTGGACTATGAGCTGATACACTCTTGGATGGATTTTCAAAAGTTTCCTAATTTGGACTGACATTTCTTGCACCTCCAATAGCATTTACATGACTAATAACTTGGCCAAAGCAACAAGTTTTCTGCCTGTGAGTCATAAAATGAACATAGTTGAAAAAGGAAGATAAACAGCCAAACTGAGACTACTTTGGAAACATAAGCTTCTTTCATCCAATAGATATAAAATGGTGTATTGTGTACATGTTGTGTTCAGTAATAAAAAAGAACTATGTGCATTTGTTTCCACTGGCTTCATCTGTGATTATTCAGTTTAGTATAACCCAACTAGTACGACCACGATCTGCTTTTTTTTCCCCAGGTCATCTTTAGACTTTTAGCAAAACTTTCAAAAACACTGAAGTAGCTTAGGAACCCAGGATAAATTTTCAAAAATTCAGATCATGTCTAAATGGCAGATTGGACTTTAGACTTGGTAGCCTGGAAACCGACACAAGCTGACAGTATGAAGCTCTGTGTGGATTAATTTGCCTTGCCAGCAAAGAGGCAGGTAGGGGCTCAAACCCCCTGACTTGGCTATTTCTAGGATTATTGGTTATTTATTGTTTTCCCTTTCATCTCCACCACCCCCAGCTGCGAGTGTCAAAGAAACAACACAAAATAGAGAATTTATGGAGAGCATCGGTAACTCTGCCAAGTGGGAAATGAGTAGTAAAAATTGAGTCTATGTACCCTATATACTACGGAGGAATTGCAACCAAGCAACACTGGACCTCAGTCGCACACCCTGGTGGGTAACCTGACTGCCACTTCCAGATACCCTGCAGTTGTGTTTCTATATCTCACAATTGTATCCAGAGATAGATGAGAGTTTAAGGCCAAATTTTAGGTCACGATTTGTCCCAAGAAAATCTAAAGAAAATCAGAAAACCAAAAAGATGTTGTTTTAAAAGACTGCAGAATAAAGGTTGTTGTCTTCTGTTTTGGAAAGTATGTATTTCAGATGCCAAACTAAAATGTAAAACAACACTGAAGAGGTTTGATATGTTTCAGTTCACATGAATGATTTTATTCCTCTTAAATCATCATTTATCTTGTTTTCATTGGCCAGCAAAATTGAAAAGTCAGTTATTCCCACTGTTCTACATGAAAACCTGGGATCTCAAATGGAACGAAAGAAAGAGGGTGGGTAATAAGCAGTCAATACATTGAAATAAGACCTTTTAAAAGCCCTGACAAATGTACTAAATAAGCCACCACCTGAATTTTCATTTAAATCACTGCAATATTCATTCTGTTTGTTTTCAATGCATCAATCTTACATTACATAATGTTTTATTTTAATATATTCTGAAATATTTCTCTTTTCTGTAGTGATGTTTCCAAAATGAATGAAGATTAAAGGAGAAAAAAAGAATATTCTGTGCTTCTGCAATAAGTATCCAGCAAGTTTACTTCTGTGAAAATTAAATAAATGTTATAAGGAAGTCAGTTAACATCTAAGGAATAAATAGCCAGGAGAAATAAACAGCAGTGGTTTATAAAGAAGGAATTATTCCACGATGGTCTGCTATTGCCAAGGCATCACATTCAGTCATTTGTTCCCTGGAAACAGGTCAGCAGCAAGTGACCCTGATTTCTCCAGGATCACTTGCAGTTGCTGAGGCCAATTCCTTCTGTATTTGGAACAATCATCAATCTTTTAACAATATATACGTGATTTTGGTATGAAAAGAAAAACGCACTGCAGATTTGGTAAGTATTTGTCCTGCATGAATGGGAATCCAGGGCCATTTTGCAAAAATGGTACCCTAAGACTTGAATTCTTATAGAATCATAGAATGGTCTGGGTTGGAAGGCATCTTTAAAGGTCATCTAGTCCAACCCTTCAGCTACTAGCTCGTCCAGCTACTTCAACTAGGTACACAGTTAGTCCTGTCTTTTGCCTTCATTCCTCACTCCCAATGTTTTTTTTTCCTCTTTTTCACCTAGGCAAAACACTATGTGTCATATGAAAGAGTTTTGGGCTGAACATCTTCAGTGGTAATGAGCTCATCCCCCTAATGCCATGCTCCAGACCCTGGCCTCCTGCAGAATAACACATCAAATTCAAGCTCTGGAGGCTAATTTCGAATGTCATCCTTAGAGCTGGCCTTAAAAAGAATGAGAGCCTCCTCAGATCAGAGCTTTGACACTGGCAGCTTCAAAGAGGACACTGAGCACCAGGACAGGAGTTTATGGCCTCGCAGAAGAGACACGAGTGGTGAGAAGTCCCCCTCACTTCAGTGAGCTTTCCCACTGCTCCCATCACATTCAGAGAGAAAAGCCCAAAGAAGACACGGGAAGGCAAGAAAGAAGTGAAACAAGAAGAAAAAAATGTAAACAGAAATATTAAATAATACTTTGGGCTGCCTCAGGGGAAGTAAGAAACCAGGCTTAGACACCTAACCCTGTGACATGGTGTGAGAGACCGATTGAATAGACATTTGTCTCAAAGCTTGCTCAGGACTGCTTGTGGAATATCCAGGCTGAGTAAACACGCAAGGGTCGTGTGAAAGGCAAGACCTGAGGTGCACGATGTGTTGCAACAAGCGGAGACAGCAACGACACCCTGCCCGAGTCCTCATAAAAGATCACAAACAAGGTGTGGTGTGCACCCTCCACCGAAGAAACCGAGGACTATGGACCAACGGGACACCGCTGGATCCATGGTGGTGACTGTCTCTTGCATACTTTCCTGAATACTTGCTAAGTTTTCTCTCTTTACAGCTCCTACCTTTCCTATCACTCCAGTCTCTGTTGTGCATTCAATAAAGCAACCAAATTAGTGGCATCTGACCTCGTTTGAGTCTTAGTCCCTCTCCTGGGATCACTACAAACCTCCCCTGAGTTCGAAACCAGACCAGGACACAAGGGTGTCATTTCTTCAGGAGAGAGACACCACAATAAATGCACAGTGTGACGGTGTACACAAAGGACCATCGCTCTGGCCCGTGGCATGGGTTTTCCCACCACGGCCCATCGATACAGCTGGTTTATGCTGCTGTAGCCCCTGGGGCTTCTGTGCAGTGGTAGGAGCATGTGGCATCTTTAAACCAGTGGTAAATTCCAGTATATTGTAGATCCAGGATGCTGATACAGGGTTTTTATGAGGAGGCACCGTTTTGCTCCTCGCAACATTTATTACCACTACTGTGTGCTTTTTCAGTGTCCTTCCTATTTATTCTTCTCTTCAGCTCTCACTTTCCACCTTCCAAACCTCCCTTATCCACTTCTTTGTACTTCCAGCACTTTAACTGCACCGGCATATCGACAGGATCTCCTGTAGTCAGGCTAGCTCCAGCACATTCCTCTTGTTTAGTTTTAGGATTTCCATAATGAAACAGTTGGTTTGTTTGTTTTCCAGTGGACTAAACTCACATTTTCATGTAGCCCTGCCATCTCAGAGTTAGGCTGAGAGTAGCTCTAACATTTGAGTTTAGTAAACTCAGGTGGAGTTTCATGTCAACTTACCTTGCAATGTGAGGGCTACGGTGTATAATCTGAACAAGACATTTCAGTTTGTGTCTAATGCACAGATGAGGGGCAATGTGCCAGGTACTGGGAGAAGGCTAGTGAAGTAAACCTGGCTTGGTACTGAGTTCAGTCTTACTAAGTCCCTTTGTTAATTATACCCAGAAGTGGCATTTAAGTCACTCAAATAACATTAATTTTGGGTGCTGCTATAAATATTCATAGTCAAAGACATAATAAAAAGAAGCCTGAAGACACTAGGAAGAAAATTATAGTCAGCTTGGAAAAAGGAAAAAAATATGCCCAACAGAGGGAAAGCTCTGAAACCTTGGCTTAATATTTAATAAGCAATTTAATAAGCTTGTGATAATGAAATAAACTAGATCAGAGTATTTTGTGCATGACAATGACAGTTCAAACTTGCTAATTTTGCATATTTTTGCCTAAGCAACCATCAGAAGCACTAAAGGGCAACTGGATGGTTTTCCAATTATTTGCAGACAATCCCTTAAGAAGCCTTTGCTAAAGCACATTTTCACTCTCATCTGATTAAAAAAATCAAAAAGCAAATGAAAGGAAAACCAGATTTCGTTAAGTTTTCGCCAGCCTGTTTGTTAATTACCAAGTGTTTCAGCTGTAGTCTGATTGTTCCCAGCCTGCTGTACCGTACCTCCTCCTCCCACTCCCTCCTGCAGAATAGCTCTTGTTTTGCACCTTTTGGCACCAGCATCATTACAATGGCAGACTGATCCCCCCCCTGCTCAACACCCCCACTTTCAATTCGTATCTCTTGCAGTTACACGCATATACAATATGTCTACAAAGCACAATGCAGCACCATACACAGATTAATGCTGCGCTCCTCCTAGGCTAATGAATATTGTTTCTCAGCAAGTGCATTTCTCTTTCCTGCATATATAAAGCTCTCTCACCACAGACCACGGCATCTGTCCATAAGCTGATGCTGTAAAATGAAGTAGAAGGAGAGACACTGGACTGAAGTAGAGGTAACTCCATTGACATCTGGATTTCCTCCATCATAGAAAAGGAAGAAGATCAGTCACAATAGTTAAAATTTATATAAGAAAATTTTGTTGTGTGTGTAGATTCCTCATTTGTACTTGGAAATAGAGAATCTAGACCACAAGCCTCTGGAGGAACCTATAAGTAGTTAATTTATATACATCTGTGACAAAATATCTCTCAATACTCTAATAGGAACAGAAGAATATCTCCTCTAATAGATTCAGTCCATTTGCTATAATTTTCATATTGCTGCCATCAAAGTAAACAGCCTGCATGTGAGCCTTGCTGCATAAATTTCACATGTTCATCACTAAATTAACTTCGAAATTGAACAGTGCTCAAATAAATGTCTAAGATTTGATCTCATGTATATCAAAGCCACTCTTACCACCTATCAAGCAGCACTGATAGGACTAGGAATATGGTGTCGTGAACGGCTCACTTCTTGGTGCACAGACTCTGCAAAGGGACTTCCCAGCCAAAACTGGCCAACAAAGTTTGGCAAAATTCCATATGGCATTTTTTTTTGCACACCGGAATTCCACTTCTATGTTACAATTCCATGTTCTCAGAGAGTGTTTTTAGTTTCTGTTTCAATTCCAGGTCTGCTATAAATTTAAAATACAGGTTAATGCATTTGACACAGTTTAAGAAATATGACATAGCAATATAAGATTTTGCAAATTCACAGTAACATTTCCATTTACTGTTTTTATCAATCACACAGGGAGCAAATCTCAATACATTAAAACAAGAGAACTCAAATTTTATGCTAGTCAAAAT